>NC_142799.1:51098975-51144050 GCF_049724085.1 Artemia sp. Qi Xiang Cuo | reverse complement strand
ACTATTACAGACGAAAAGCTTTCTTAAATTAACTTATTATTTTTTGCTTATTTTTTTCCACGATTAAACGTGGCAACACTGGCAAAATGTGGTACTGCTCTAAAATTTCAGAGTTTTGAAACGATCAAAAAAAAAAATCTCAAAGAATCAGGGTATTCAGGCATAAGTAGACCTAAGATGGCTCAAAGGGGTAAAATGTTTTTATTTTGATGTCCTTGGTACTTTTAAAATTTACTTAAAGAAAGCATTCTTAATAATAATTAATTAAAAAAAACCTTTTTCCACAAAATAAGTTTTTCAAAAAAAAGTAAAGAAATCCATCAAACCAAAAATGAACGAAAATAAAATCAAATAATCTACCAAGCATACAACTACCACAAATCAGTATCAACAAATAAATGAAACCCAAAACGAACATAATTAAAATAAATAACAGAGTCAAACTCAAAACGAGCAGAAATTAATATGAGTAGGGTTCAAATCCCCTATGATTTCTAAAAGCCAGAGCATAATTTGTACTTTATTGAAAAAAGAATCAGACGAAGTTACTGAAAAAAATGTGCATTGTCAGTTTAATATGCATATGTTGATATTTATTCCTTAAAATCTTAATTAATTTTTCATTTCTTAAAGTTATTAAAGCGAAAAAATTTAAAACAATTTTTTCAGTAAAGCACAAATTATATTCTAGTTTTGGAAATCATAGGGGTTTTGGACACTACACATATTAATTTCTGCTCGTTCTGAGTTTGACTCTTTTATCTATTTTAATTTCTGTTTGTTTTGGGTTTTATTTATTTATTGATACTGATTTGTGGTAGATGTATGCTTGGTAGATTGTTTGATTCTATTTTCTTTCATTTTGGTTTAATGTAGTTCTTTACATTTTTTGAAAAACTTATTTTGTTGAAAAAGTTTTTTTTAATTAATTTGTGTATATTTTATATTGACACATTCTTCTTCAGGGAAAAAGAAAATAATAGTTTGAATCTTTCCGGTTTTCCTTTAAGAATTTATAGTCTAGCCTGCTATTTATATACTGGAGAAACTTTTTCAGAAAAGTTTTCAGTGTTTAATTTTTGATTTCTTTAGCTCATTTTACGAATGGGCTCTTTTAATACGTTGAACAAAATGACTATCTCAAATTTTGATTGGAAGTGTTTGAGAAAACGATGGACGTGGGGGGGGGGTGGCATTTGCCCTCTGATCACTTTCGACTAATAAAAAATGTACTAGTCCTCTCAATTTCCAATCGAACGAGCCCTTTTTGAAGCTTCTACGAAAAACTTTCTATACAAACCTTATATTCCCTAAGGGTCTAACTTAAGACCCTTGTCCTGAGGGCTATCGGGGGAGGGGGTGTTATCCTCAAATTTCCAGACCTTTCAACTACGTTGAACAACATGAATAAATCAAAATGTTCATCGGAAATGTTTGGGAAAATGATGGGCGTGGGGGGGGGGGGGGGTTCTCCTTCCGTTTACTTTCGACTATCAAAAAGGACAATAGGCCTCTCAATTTCTAAAAAATTAGCCCTTTTGAAGTTTTTACGACCACGCTTCTTATAAAAACCTTTTATGCCCCCCGGGCAAAACTGAAAACCTTAGCACTGATTGCTGTGGGGGGTCGTCATACTCAAAGAAATAATTTTCGGACCCTTCAACTACCTTCAACAAAATGGCTATATCGAAATGCTGATCGGAAGTGTTTGTGGAAATTATGGGCGTGAGGGCGGGGGGGGGTATTTGTCCTTCGATTCCAGTTCTAATTTCCAGAACTTTCAACTATGTTGAACTAAATCACTATCTTAAAATTTTGATTGGGTGTGTTTAGGGAAATTGTGGGCGTTAGAGGGGGGTGAGTTACCCTCCAATCACTTTTGACTATTAAAAAAGGCACTAGCCCTCTCAATTTCTAATTTAATGAGGCCCTTTTGAAGTTTCTACGACAACACTATCTATAAAAAAAAACCTTATATGCTTCCAGGGTATAACTTACAACCTTTGCCCTCGGGGCTCTGGGGGGTTTGTCATCCTGAAATACATAATTTCCAAATCTTCCAACTGCGTCAAACAAAATGGCTATCTCTAAACTTTGATTAAATGTGTTTAGGGAAATGGTGGGCGTGAGAGGGGGGTTAGTTGCTCTCCATTCACTTTTGACTATTAAAAAGGGCACTAGCCCTTAAAGTTTCCAATCAAATGAGCCCTTTTTAAAGTTTCTACGACAAAACATTCCACAAAAACCTTATATGCCCCAAGGGCATAACTTACAACCCTTGCCCTGAGGGCTCTGAGGGGGCTATCATCCTCAATGAACCTAATTTCCAGAACTTTCAACTACGTTGAACAAAATGGATATCTCAAAATCTTGATTGGATGTATTTGGGGAAATGGTGGACGTGAGAAGCGGGTTGGTTGCCCTTCAATAACATTCGACTATTAAAAAGGGCACTAGCCCTTTCAATTTCCAATCGAATAAGCCCTTTTTGAAATTTCTACGACATCGCCTTTTATAAAAACCTTATATACCCCCAGGGCATAACTTACAACCCTTGCCTTAAGGACGGAGGGGGGTGTCATCCTTAAAGATTTCCAAAACTTTCAACTAAGTTGGACAAAATGGCTATCTAAAAATTTTGATTGGATGTGTTTGGGGAAAAGGTGGGCGAGAGAGGGGGTTAGTTGCCCTCAAATCACTTTCGACTATTAAAAAGGGCACTAGCCCTTTGAATTTCCATCTCAATGAGCCCTTTTTCAAGTTTCTATAACAAAGCTTTCAATAAAAACCTTATAAGCCCCCCAGGTCATAACTTATAACCCTTGCCCTGAAGACTGTGGAGGGAGCGTCCAGCTCAAAGACATAATTTCCAGATCTTTCAACTACGTTGAACAAAATGGCGATCTAAAAACTTTGATTGGGTGTGCTTGGGGAAATGCTGGGCGTGGATGGGGTGTTAGTTGCCTTCCAATCACTTTCTACTATTAAAAAAGGCACTAGCCATTTCCATTTCCATTTCCAATTGAATGAGCCCTTTTTGAAGTTTCTACGACAACGCATTCTATAAAAACCTTAAATGTCCCCATGGTATAACTTGTAACCCTTGCCCTGAGGGTTATGGGGGGGGGCTGTCATCCTCAAAGACCTGATTTCCATAATTTTCAACTACGTTGAACGAAATGGCTATCTCAAAATTTTATTGGATGTGTTTTGGGAAAAGGTGGGCGTGAGAAGGGGGTTGGTTGCCCTCCAATTACTTTCGACTATTAAAAAGAGCACTAGCCCTTGGAATTCCCAATCGAATGAGCCGTTTTTCAAGTTTATATGACAAAGCTTTCAATAAAAACTTTATATGCCCCCCAGGTCATAATTTACAACCCTTATCCTGAGGGCTGTGTGGGAGTGTCCTCCTCAAAAAAATAGTTTCTATGTGGAAACCAACTACGTTGACAAAATGGACATCTCAAAATTTTGATTGGATGTGTTTGGGGAAATGGTGGGCGTGGAAGGGGGGTTAGTTGCCTTTCAATGATTTTCGACTATTATAAAGGGCGCTAGCCATTTCCATTTCCAATCGAATGAGCCTCTTTTGTAGGTTTTACGACAACGCTTTCTATGAAAAACCTTATAGGCCTCCAGGGCATAATTTACCCCCTTTTCCGTGAGGGGTGTGGGGGGGGGCTCATCCACAAAGACAAAATTTCCAGAATTTTCAACCACGTTGAACAAAATGGCTATCCCAAAATTTTGATTGGATGTGTTTGGGGAAAAGGTGGGCGTGGGAGGGGTGTTAGTTGCCTTTCAATCACTTTCAACTTTTAAAAAGGGCACTAGCCCTTTGAATTTCCAATTGAATGAGCCTTTTTTGAAGTTTCTACGACAACGCTTTCTATGAAAAACCTTATATGCCCCCAGGGCATAACTTACAACCCTTGCCCTGAGGGCTGTGGGGGAGCGTCCTCCTCAAAAACATCATTTTTATCAGGAAATCAGCTACGCTGAACAAAATGGCTATCTCAAAATTTTGATTGGATGTATTTAGGGAAAGGGTGGACGTGGAAGGGGTGTTAGTTGCCTTCCAATCACTTTCGACTATTGAAAAGGGCACAAGCCACTCCAATTTCCAATTGAATGAGCCCTTTTTGAAGTTTCTACGACAACTCCTTCGATGCGAAGTTCCCTAGTCTAAGACCAAGAAAAAAAAGTACATTGTGCCAACATCGTTCTTTACTTAGGCAGCGCTATTGCGCTGCCTATGATAAAAAAAATAAACAAAAAAAAATCAAATTTTCTCTCAAAAAGACATGGATATTTATGTGGAAATTTTCTTTCAAAGAGACTAGCGTAATGTATCAGGATAGTTAAAACTGCGCATATGTGCTCGTAACCTTTTACGGAATAGTTCATAATTATTACACAAGCAATGTCAGAACTACCATATAAAGAAAACAACGGTTGTATTAGTGTTTTGGCTTTCTCTAATTAGACTGAAGGTTATACCAACTTCTTTGGAGACAAAGGGACTTGTGGCACGTTTTTTAATGCACAAATAATTGCCCACTAAACATCTACAAGATAAACGGTTATGCGTGTCCATAGAATTTTTTCTAGAGAAGGACAAGCCAGGCAAAATTTTCCTAAGGGGGAGGCAAACGTCTTGAAAGATGATTCCTTACCGAAAAAATGTAATACATTTTCAAGTATTTCGTTGCTGTCGTGCCTAAAGGTCACATCAGACATTTAATACTTTTGAGGTATTATCCCTAAAACCTCTCGCTAAGCAGTTTCTAAAAGGAGGATCAGCAGAAGACTATAGATCAGAAGAATTAAATTGTGATTGGACATAAATTGCACTGCTCATACTCCCTATTTGAACAATCTAGTAAAAGGCTTTAAGCGATTATTCCACTGTCATATACCTTTACGCATATATGTGCAACAACTTAATCTTTTGTGACTTTTATATTTTCCTCCAAGAGATGAGGAGGCAAATGACTGGTCCGAAGCCTTCTCGCGTAGGACCACATGAAGGTATTTTAAGAAGTAGGTACACAAGGACACGAAGTAAATAATTCTACCTCCCTTGGTTGCACTAGTTCTCTTATTTATTTTGTATTTACTTAATGGAGGAAGGGTATAGTGCATACGTAATTCTGTAAGGATTTTTACTTAGTCTGTATTTTCGTCTTCTCAGGGAGATACCGCCCTAACTCTGCCAAGAAAGTGCGAATACAGTAATTGCAGGCTTTATTTGTTCTCTTGTAGCAATAATTAAATGTTAAATAAATTATTGAATAATAGGCTATGTGATCAATAATAGTATTGATAACAGCCAAACGGGTCACTTAGAATTAGAATCAATGACTTGTTTGGCCTTTCACCGGCTCATAGCATGTATACCTCTTCACTGTCCTTAGTATTCATTGTCCTTCATAGTCCTTAGTATGTCCAAGTGGCGTTACCTCACCAGCCTTCCGTGTCCATGATTAACTTGTAATTAACGTAATAGATTACATCGGAAAAATAAAAATACGCAACAACTTATTTTATTTTTTAGCACTGGGGGAACTACATTCATCCATGCTGCATTTCCTTGCCATCCTTGTCTGTTTCCAGGGTAGACTTTGATGTCACAGACGTTACTAGGCTACAAATACTTGCTAGGCTACAATATTTACCTGTCCGAACAACCATAGTCGAAGTACGTTGAGTAGCTAAAATGATGTCATGGTAGCCTCGTTTCATGAAAGTTTATTTTAAGATAAACCCTTCGCTTTATTTATGGGATCTCTTGTATAGGCCTATGCAAACAATCGATTTTAAGCGCTCTACCTCTTTTTTTTAGATAGAGAGAGAGAGAGGAGAGAGAGAGAGAGAGAGAGAGAGAGAGAGAGAGAGAGAGAGAGAGAGAGAGAGAGAGAGAGAGAGAGAGAGAGAGAGAGAGAGAGGAGAGAGAGAGAGAGAGAGAGAGAGAGAGAGAGAGAGAGAGAGAGAGAGAGAGAGAGAGAGAGAGAGAGAGAGAGAGAGAGAGAGAGAGAGAGAGAGAGAGAGAGAGAGAGAGAGAGAGAGAGAGAGAGAGAGAGAGAGAGAGAGAGAGAGAGAGAGCTGAACCGACTACAACAGTGTGATTTAGCGCTACTTCTAGAAATGACATCGCTATTTAAGAAAAAATAATGGGGCGAATAATTTTTTTTAGTCTTTCTTCCTTAAAAATCATCTTTATACTGTTTTATATTAATGCAACTCATGGGAAGAAAAAAAACAGTAGGAAGTAGTTTTGACAAGAGACTGCTCATGATTTGAATGTCCTAGATGAAAATGCTAGTAAAATGACTAATTTTTGGGTCGTTTTGAGAGTCCAGGGCTCAAGAATAGTTACTTAGACTAGACAAGTAAATTGAGTTGCTTAGACTAGGAATAAATAATAGTGAAGAAGTGCTGAAGGGTAACGAGAAGATCGATCAAGTGAATAGCTTCACTTGCCTGGGTAGTATTATTAGCAAAGATGGTGCATGCAGTGAAAATATTGTAATAGAATAGCCGAGATCCTTAATATTTTTTCACAGTTGAACAAAGTTTAGAAGAATAGGAAGATAAGTATGCGAACCAAGATCAGTTGTCGCTGTAAAAAGCCACAGTGATGACTGTGGTCAAGTATAGTTTCTGAAACTGCTGAAACGTTGCCGCTTCGGAAGGCGGAGGAAGATTTTTTAGATATTTTTCAGAGGAATTGTCTACGGATTGTTTTGGTAATTCGGTTGACTGGACGCATTTCAAACAGTAAGCTATACGAAAATTTGGTTCCTTTACGCTTACTAGGGCTATACTGAGAGAAAAATTGAGATGGCTAGGACGCGTTTTGCAAATGAAAGGTGACAGATTGCCAAAAATCGTCCTTTTCGGCCATCCAACTAAGGCCAAACGAAAGACAGGTTGTCCCCGAATGAGATGGACAGAGGTTGTAAGAAAGTATTTCAAGGAAATTGGATCTTCTTGGGAGAGTTAAAGCGGGAAGCTCTGGGTAGAATGGGGTCGAGGAGGACCCTGCGCAGCTGTGTCTCGGGTGAATTAGTGCCACAATAAGGTTTTAGTAGTAGCAGAAGTATAGTAGCAGTAATTGATGAAAAATATCAGTTAATTTAATAGATTTATGCAGTGAATTTGATGGGCAAGATTATGGTCTTGAGCCAAAGTTAATTTGCCCTGTTGTTGACGCACTTCCTTGCTACAACCCATCCTACATATAATCAGCTGTCCTTTACCAGGACCTGGTACCTATACAAAAACCCAATTTTGGTCTAAGGATGAACCTCCTTTTGTCTCCACATGGCAAGTGTAACGGTAAATTCAGAGCATTTCCATCCGCTTTAGTTTCTGCATTAAGACATGGTATCTACAAGGGGTGAAAACAATTTTTCACCGGTCTGTCACAAACAAAACATAATATAGATATAACTAGTTTTCTACATTCAATAAAAAACTTTTTCGCGAAATTTTTGCGTTAAGAATCTCCAAAACAAAAATTTTTCTTCCAAAATTTACTGTCCTCTTTAAGATCCCTTAGGTTCTGCTTATTTACCCTGAAATTTTGAAGCCTGTCAGAGACAAAAAAAAACTTAGTCCCATTTTTCAGCATCACGAATCGGTATAGCTGAAATTAGGTTACCATTTTTGTATTTATTAAATTATGCTGGTTTATGTTTGCTGAAGTGAAATTTTGTCGCAAGTACTCTACTGTATTGTTTTTTTTTACTAGTTAAACTTTAGAACTAGAATTAGGAATAAGCTCAGTTTCGCACTGCTTACAGGTTCAAATTGCCAAAACATGAACTTGTTTGATTTTGCAACAATTCAGCAACCGTCAAAACTCCTCAGAATGTTTGCTCTTCATTGGTAATCACAAAGCTCCGAAACTTTCATATTCGACTTTTCATGAAATTAGAAAAAAACTAATGAGGAAGAGAACTTGACAGGGCTCGAGCCATAGGGTTTTGATCAGGCTTGATCTGGACCGAGAATCAAAAGAAGAAAAAAATCTACTTCTCTGGAGAAAATTAGATTTCGTAGAATTTAGAACGATACTGCAGCAAGACCTGTTGTACAAATAAGGGCTAGGCCTGACAAGACCAACTCCTTGTGCCAAAATATCTTAGATCTGGACCAATGAATCGTCAGTTAAGCTGTCAGAATACCTTACTTCAGATTCTCCAGATGTATCAACGAAAACACAACTTTAAGATGGTAAATCACAGGGTCTTAGTGTTAGTTGCATTGGCACCTTAGACCTCCCTCTTTGCTATCTGTCTATAATTTCACAATTCCCAGGCTTTTCCTTCCCCACAGAATTTTTTCTTTTGATTCGGTCTTGATACATATCAAATATCCTTGTATGACCCTGATTTCAACAAGGTGTAATATATCCACCATTTTATGAAAACGTGTATAAGATGCATTTGTATTTTGTGGGCAATTTTCATAATTTGGAGCCCTTATCCTTAGCACTGTAGGCCACTTATCTTGTTGCCCACATAAGCAAATAGCTAACTGTTTTGATTGAAACGAGTATGTTGAAGCTTTGAAACGTCGGGAGCACTTTGGGGTTGGAAGGAATTCAGGATACTTTTCAATTAATTTTTGTCCTTAAAAAGCACTAGAACCTTTTATATACATTCAAATAAGCCTTTCTTGAGTTTTGTTTGATAATCCACTTAATATGATGAGGTCGGAGAAAAATAAATACATGGAAAGTTCATTGCCGTTTATTATGTCACTGTTGTTATTATGACTAGTATAATTTGTGGGTTAGAACTGTGAACTCTGCTCAGCTAATTGCAGCATAAGACTGTCTGACACAAAGCAGTGTCAGTCTCTTCGTTATGTTTACCTCAAGGGCCCCTCACATCCCCTTTCGAAGGAAAAAACCTCGCAACTGGTGCCAGGTTTGATCCACAACGTATGAGGTTTTGAAGACGGAAAGTGAATAGGTTTTTTTTTTTGAAAATTTAGAAATAGTGAAAAACTATATTTGTTTAACTTAAAAAAAAAGTTCTAGAATCTGATACTCTCGGACTGTAGACTTCGACAAAATGCTTCCTGAGAGTTGAAGTGAGTTCTAAGCCAAACTTGAAGCTTTCGCCTTCCATTAAGAAAGTTATCGACAAATTTTAGAAAAAAACTTAATCCATATTCATTGATAATGATTACCCTGTGTTTTATTACACACACAAAAAAAAAAAACAAAGGTGTGTCAGTTTTTTGACACAAAAAGTTCCCACACAGCAGATGCAGCGAAAGCGCAGAGCTGTTCCGTTCAAATCGGTTCATTCCATCCGCTAAAACCCAAAAAGCAAAATTTGAAAGGTTGAGAGTCATTTATTTATTCATTAAATATTTTTTACGACACATTTTTCAAAGAAACATTTTAAATATTTCAGCAGAGCCATTAAACCATCCTGACACATAAACTAGCTGCATGAACATCACATTACATCAATTTTTCTCGTTATTAAAAGTGAAGGGTGGAAGTTGGAAGCATCATCACATAAGGATGTATTGTAGCTTTACCTTTAACATATTCCTATTTGCATCTTTTGACCTTCTATAAACATATCACTACCTACCCACTAGCCTCTCAACAAGGTTGGTGCGTAGAGAGCGTCTTTGGCCTTCATCTCATTAATTTTTGGGGTTTTCGAAACTTTTAGCACTCTCTCTTATTTTTTTCACATAATTCACCTGTTCTAAGGTTTTTGAAGAACTTTCTCCCCCACAGCAAAGTAAGAGATAATCCCTTAAATAAATGTGTACATGCACGCCTCCACTCAGTCTTACTATTACCCAGGATTTTGATAATAGGTACTTGTGTATTATATAATACACATTCGAAAAGTGAAGTTTGGTGAATGCTAATGAAATAAAACAAAATAATAATGAAAATATATCACATAAGAAACAAATTTGGGCTATATACTTGTACATTAGGGGGCGGGGTGGGGTAAAGCATAGCAGATATTAAATACGTAAGCAAAACAAACTTATTCTAACCTAACCTAACCTTATTCTAACCTAACCGAAATACCAACTAAATACTTTGTAGTAGCTTAAATATAGCTACAATTTATTTTCCAAACGAGCCAAAGCTAATTATCTGGTATAAAGAAATTGCTTGACCAGTTACTTGTCTTTTGTTCGCGTTATTCGCGATCCAATTCTCGAGTGTATATTATATAATACACAAGTACCAAAAAATAATCTCAACTCTTATAAACAAGAATAAGCTTCCCAAATATCTTCAATCCATTTGTTCGCATTTCAAGTTATCTGAGGCTGCTCGCCAAGTACAAATTCCTTTTCTGTCATTGAGATTTGTATTTCCCTGGTAATCTCTAGGCTAATAAATAAACGTACCGATTAAACCTGAATCACCATGCTATCCTCTCAACATCCCAGAAACAAGTCATATCCATAACAGTCTGTCAAGAGGAATCATTAACTGCTTTCTGATTGGTGGCTGGCAACAGCCAATGACAACATAAAATACTTTCTCCGGAACTGGAAAACAGAATTGCGATTGGAGTAACCTTAGAAACCCCTTAGCATAATCAGCCTGCTTTCATCTATACTGGGGATATAATACCTTTAGAGTTCAACAGATTAATCTCGCTTTTCTAACGAGATATTATGTACTTGGCCTGGCTTCTGACTTTCATCTCTGTGTGAAGCTCGTCTTACCATAAAGCTACAATATATCAACAAGAATTATATGAAGATGAAATCCCGCAGATGAAGAATCTTATAAATAATTTTTAGATCGTAGAAAAAACATTTTTTTATTTTCAAATCTTGAAAATATTTTTCAAATCTTGGTGTTTGTGACGATATAGCCTAGCTACTCGTAGCCCTTTTTCTAGAACTAAACGGGCTCGATATTTGGATTTCATTGCAGCCAAGTCAGAAAATCTCGTTTCGCATAAATATGATGTTGCGAACGGCAGCAGTACTTTCAAAGCTTCGCTTGACGAAGTGTTATATTCTGTATGAAGATTCAACCAGAATTGAACCAAAGATACAGTCTAAAATTAATGTTTTAATGTAGCATCACAGAATAATTCAATCAATTTTTCTTTTCCAATATTTGTCAATCCAAATTCGTCATCTTCTTCGTCAATAAATGAATTCTGTATCCTTGCAAATTTTGTAAAATCAAGATCACCAAAATAATTCGAAAATTGAAGCAACAGACCATTCAAGGGCTCCACATAGAGGTTTTTGTTTGTTTCTATGTTATCTCGGCCGCATAAATTTAAACGCGGAAACATGTCAATCTTATTTTTTTGCAAAGATGATTTCCAGTGCTCCAAAATGTTGATAAATGCTTTCACTTTGTCTTTTTGTATAAACAAATGCATTTGCGGTCACTGCATTGATTATTAAGAACCACAGTTTATAGATTCTATATTCTGTCTACTGTGTTAAGAACATTCAATATTTCAAAAATGTCAACCAAATATGTAAATTTAGCAATAAAATTATCATCCCTAAATATATTGCCGTCTTCATTATGATTGTCCTCGAGAAACATGGCAATTTCTTCTTTGAGTCAAGCACCCTTTGAATCTCGTTTGAACGAAATAGCCACCGTACTTCACAATAGTACAGAAGTGACGTGTAATTAGCTCGCATATCTTCACACAGTTTTGCGAACAACCTTGCTTGTGCAAATGGACTGTTTTTTATGTAATTTATAACTTTCGTTACTTCTGAAAAATATTCTGAACTTCCTTGCTTATGATTTTTGATACGAGGCTGCTCTGTGGAACATGCAGTTCGTCCAGAGAACCTCCGGTGTTTTCATTTTAACTAGTGTTTGAAGATCAGTTTTGTGTCCCGCTATCGATTTTGCACCGTCAGATAGAGCCCAATGCAATTATGTCAAATTCTGTCGTTCTCATTGAAAAATCTGCCAATTAGTTGTAAAATTTTATAGGAGGGGGCTCTGTCAGGAATTGGTTTGGAAAAAAAGATATCTTCATTTATGTTAGTATTGTCAACTTGTCAAACATATGCAATTTAATTGCGTCTTTAGCTACATCAGTGGCTTCATCTACTTGTATGTCGAATTTTGAAGAACGCATCAAAGAAACTAATTGATCACAAAGATTTTCAGATATATAATCAATTCTTCTGCCAATTTTATTAACAGCAATCGGTATTTGTCGAAGCTGATTCGCAAAAGATTGGCAAAACATTCTTTTGACCATCAATAGCTGCTGGCAAAACTAAGGTTTCTGCTATTGTGTGTTTTTTTACATTGCGTGATTCTATACGACACTAGGCATGATGCTAGTAAGGCATTTCATGGAACATGGACAGTTTTTTTTTTTAATTTTGCTTGTTTTTATATACCTCATCCGATTTTCTTTGAAAAAATTATTGGGGCTTACCAACATTTTCAGAATGAATAGTTTCAAGGTGCCGTTTCAATTTGCTAGGTCTCATACTATCAGCAGCCATAACTTTGGAACACAACAAACATATCGGTTTTTCCACATTGTCGTTAACAATATTACTAAATCCGAACGATATCTAGGATAAATCGTATTTTCTTGTCTTGGGAAAAGTAATGAAAGAGAGAGGTGATATCGAACTCCCAGATGCCATTTTGGGAGATGTCCAATAGTTTATACTATGATGTCCAATAGATGGCCACGGATTTTTGGCGTTGCTTTAAAGTAATTTTCTTTAAAGCAACACCGGAGGAGGAATGCACCAGTACTCTGCCGTCCCCTGGACCGGCAGAGTCCAGTTTTTATAAGAAAAAAAAATCACTCAGTGATATTTTATAGCTACCCCTTGCATTGTGCGCCCCTAGACCCGGGCCTGGTCGGCATATTGGTAATTCCAGGTCTGTCTATTTCCCCATTCAATATTGTTTCAAAATATACAATTTGTAAATTGTGTTAAATTGTTACACAATTTCTAAATTGGGTTTCAACTCCCTCCTACCCTGGTAAAACCAGTTATAGCCATAGCCATAAAAGGTTTTGTAAATTTTTGGTAAAACCATTACTTTTTTTGTGCCTATTTTTCACCAACAGTGGCTCATAACATCCGGTGAAGCCAATAAATTAAAACTTTTGCACATGTATGTAGCCTATATGGCCTCATCAAACAGTTCGTGGTAACGAACTTTAAGTAAGGAGCGACCCGGCTCAATAGTAACCGAAACTCTAAAAACCGGAATTTTGATACCCATAGATGCATCAAAAGAATCAAATTTTTATGTTGATTTCAAATATATAAGTTTTATTAAGTTTAGTTCTACCCATTAAACGTTACACGCCTGAGAATATTTGCCTTATTTTCGAACAAAGGGGGAAACACCCCCGAAAAATCATAGAACTTAATTGAAAGTCACACCATCGGTTTCAGCGTATCAAAAAACCCTACTGTAGAAGTTTCAAGCTCTTATCTGCAAAAATGTCGAATTTTGTATTTTTGTCAGAAGAAAGATCACGGATGCGTGTTTATTTTTATTTTTTTTTTTCTCAGGGGTGATCGTATCGATCCAGTAGTCCTAGAATATCTTAAGAGGGCTCAATTGAACGGAAATTAAAAGTTCTAGTGTCCTTTTTAAGTGACCAAAAAAAATGGAGGGCGACTTGGCCCCCTCCCACGCTCATGTTTTTCCCAAAGTCACCCAATCAAAATTTTGAGATAGACATTTTGTTCAGCATGGTCGAAAATCTAATAAATTTGTCTTTGAGGATGACTTAATCCCCCACAGTTCCCGGGGGAAGGGCTGGAAGTTATGAACTTTGCCCATTGTTTACGTATAGTATTGGTTAATTTGAAGTATAAAGACGTTTCAGGAGGTATTCTGATGGGGGGGGGGGTGTCAGAGGAGCGGGTTACGGGAGAGGATCCTTCCATAGAGGATGTTTCCTTGGGAGAAGGGACATTTCTATAAAGGGGGCGCCAGATCTCCCAGTATTATTAAGAAACGATCAGCAATTAAATAAAAAACAAGTTTTTTCAACTGAAAGTAAGGAGCAACATTAAAACTTAAAACAAACAGAAATTATGACGTATATGAGGGGGTTCGTCCCCTAGTCAATACCTCGCCCTTTACGCCAAAGTTTTTTTTAGTACTTTCAAAAGAGCTATCTATTCTAATTAACCGGCCTATGTGATTCAGGGGTTTGTGATTCCAACAGAATCCGAACTTTAGCGTAAAGAGCAAGGTATCGACTAGGGGGCAAACTCCCTAATATACGTAATAAAAACATACGAATAAGTTCGTTACGTAAGTTACGTCAGAACAAAATGTCGGGACAGCCATTTAACCAAAAAAGTTAAATTAGCATACACATTTTAATTTATTCATTCTTGTACGGTCACCCAAAATCAAAACTGCATTAATTCAAAAACGTTTAGAAATTAAATAAAAAAACTAGTTTTTTTTCAAACTATAAGCAAGAAACAAAATTGAAACTTAAAACGAAAATCAATTATTCCGCTTATGAAAGGGGCTGTCCCCTCCTCAATACCTCGCTCTGTACGCCAAAGTTTGAATCTGTCGCACGACTTTATTTTTTAAAACAATAAATAAGATTATAGATCTTATTACAGTCTAGTTGCAATATCGCTGTAAATAATTTTTTCCCAGACATCACCAGCCCTATGAACGGCTCTGTGTACAGTTACATTTAGACTAAATTACCTTATCTTAATTTCTGTCTGACTGCAAAATCCTACTTCTTGATTGAATTTTTCGAAATAACAAAATTCACCCTGTCTGCATGGCTACTTCCGTTGTGATTCCATAACATATCAAACTCTTCAATATATCTTTCGTTCACTTTTCAATCTGAGTTTGTAATGAGGATGCATGTGCTCACCAAAAAAGGTGTCAGGGAATTATGCGTATATATTATCTTTATTAGGACGGTAAAAGGTCTACATACTTTCATTTTGAAGGAATGATGATGATAATACGGGGTGGGTGCTGAGTTACGAAATGTTTAGTTGCACTATAAGTGATAATGCACGATGGTATTTTTTCATTTCTTCTCTCATTTTTTCGTGCAAAACTTCAGCAGTAATTTGGAAAATTATTCACTGTGACTAATTTTTGCGGCTCCCGTTAGACTAGTCCGCGCCTCCCTAGGTAGGCGCGCCTCTCAGTGTGGATTAAATAAAAAAAACAAGTTTTTTTAACTGAAAGTAAGGAACGACGTTAAAACTTAAAACGAACAGAAATTATTCCGTATATGAAGGGGGCTGTCCCCTCCTCAACGCCGCGCTCTTTACGATAAATTTTTTTTTATTTTTTAAAAAAATAGAGTTGTGATAAAGTCAAACTTTAGCTTAAAGAGCGAGGCGTTGAGGAGGGGACAGCCCCCTTCATATACGGAATAATTTCTGTTCGTTTTAAGTTTTAACGTCGTTCCTTACTTTCAGTTAAAAAAACTTGTTTTTTTTATTTAATTTTTGAACGTTTTCGAATTAATGCAGGTTTTGATTTTGGCTCACCGTACATGAATAATTAAAACAAAATTTGCATATTATATTTGGTTAAATGGCTTTCTCGAAACTTGTTTAATTTTATTTACGAACGTTTTTATTAGTAATAAATATACGTAACTTAGAATTAACTTACGTAACGAACTTCTATATTCATAAATTTTTAACACGTATATTAGGGGGTTCGCCCCCTAGTCAATACCCTGCTCTTTAAACTATAGTTCGAATTTTTTTTTCCAGTTCTTTAAAAATGACCTCTTAATCACAATCAGTTGATCAGTTGAAAAACTTGTTTTTTTTTATTTAATTCCTGATCTTTCTCTTTAATAATGCTGGGAAATCCGGCGCCCCCGTCATTGCACTGTCCCGTCCCCCAGGACCGCGTCCTTCTTGGACTGATCCTTCCATATAGCCCCCGACCCTCTCCTTCCCCCACCTACAAGAAAAAATCTCCTCTGAAAAAGTCTGTATACTTCCCAATAACCAATACTATATGTTAACATTGAGTAAAGTTCATAACTTTCAGCCCTCCCCCTGGGGAATTTGGGGGATCAAGTCATCCTAAAAGACATTTTTATCATATTTTCGACCATGCTGAACAAAATGGCTATCTCAAAATTTTGATCGAGTAACTTTGGGAAAAAAATGAGCGTGGGAGGGGGCCTAGTTGCCCTCCATTTTTTTTGGTCACTTAAAAAGGGCACTAGAACTTTTAATTTCCGTTCCAATGAGCCCTCCCACGATATTCTAGGACCACTGGGTCGATACGATCACCCCTGGGGAAAAAAAAAAAAAAAAACAAACAAACAAACAAATAAACACGCATCCGTGATCTTTCTTCTGGCAAAAAAAGGAAAATTCCACATTTTTATAGATAGGAGCTTGAAACCTCTACAGTAGTGTTCTCTGATACGCTGAGTATGATGGTGTGATTTTCATTAAGGTTCTATAACTTAGGGGGTTTTTCCCCCTGTTTTCAAAAATCAGACAACTTTCCTCAGGCGCGTAACTTTTGATGGATAAGATTAAACTTAATGAAACTTATATATTTGAAATCAGAATTAAAATCTGATTCTTTTGATGTATCTATTGGTATCGTTTTTTAGAGTTTCGGTTACCATTGAGCCGGGTCGCTCCTTACTTACAGTTCGTTACCACGAACTGTTTGAAAACGATGACCTAAATGATCTGATAAATGATCATATTCCTTTTCTCAGAAAGGCGTGTGTAGAACCCTTGAAAACCTTGAAAGTCAATAACTAGCCTTACAGATCGCCTTTAAGTTCCCTTTACGGCGGTAAAAGGATCCTCTCTTCAGCTAATCATATAAAAATATCCATAGGCAAATAAGATATATATTGAATCTAAAAATTAAAAACTAGCAGAAATTAATTTATGTATAAGAGAAAATGTAGCCCCTCAACCCTCTCAAGCTTCCTGCTCTATGCACTAAAAGTTAACTAGTGCTTTCCTGGTCCTACCATTATTTGCTAGTGTAGCGGTTCAGAAATAAGATCATTTTGATTACTGATCGCCCTTCAAAACCTCAAAAATTGGAAAGTTTTATTTGTAAAAAAAAAAAAAAAAAAAAAAAAAAAAAAAAAAAAAAACACATAACGATTACTTTGGTTCTTGAAATGTCATGATAAAATCTAAAATATTTTATTGGATTGATCTTGTGTTAAAGTGTTCACAGTGGATTAATTGAAAAAGAAATTCCAACTTTATCATAAAGGGTGAAGGATTAAAATTTCACCCCTCCCCCACATATAGGATAGTTCCTATTCACTTGAAGTTGTGGCATTACATTTCATTAGAAAAAATTGTCTTCTTTTATTCAGTTAAAAAAACAACAATTATTTAATCAAAAGAAAGCGAAGAGTGACATAAAAGTCAAAAACTCCAAAAATATATTTGGTAAAGGAGTATCAAACGCCCCCTAGAAACCCCACTCTCTCCCCTTCCGCAAGCTATAGAAATATTGACAGCCCCACCCCCCAATTCGTCAGGTGTAACTATATACCGCTGTTCTAATGCTACTTCCAATAAATCTACTCAGTCAAATGAAGCTTAAATGTAGTTCTATATAATCGCTGTTTATTTTGTATGGGAAATTATATCAAACAGTTCGCGGTAACGAACTGTAGTTAAGGAGCGACAGGGCTCAATGGTAACCGAAACTCTGAGAATAGTCTTGATAACAATTATTCTAACACCCTCCTTATATAATAAAAAAACACACGCGTCGAGTAGTTAGAACCTAACAAAAAAACAAAACCAATTTTATAATTTTCAGGTGTTTTTTTTCTGGTTTGAATTATAAGATTTAAAGTATTGCTCAGACACCATAAATATTTTTGCAGTTGGCAGTTAAATAAAATTATTTTATTTAAAATTTCCTGGAATCATTCTATTTTCAGTTGACAACTCAGATTTTTTTGGTAAAACCCCCAAAAAATTACTGCGTTTTCATTAACTATGTCCATATGCTTTTTATAATGGTAAAGGTTCTTTGTAAAATGTTGATTTTATTTTAAATATATTTTTCTAATTACAAAAGCACGTAGATTAGACAATTTCCTGATGTTAATAACATAAACAGCTGCAGTATTATAGAAAAATGCAGTTTTTAGTAAAAAATTGATTTTATTAAAAATAATATTTTTTAGTACAAAAGATCTTTAACTACATCAATTTCCTTTAAAAATGAGCCATTAAACAACTCTCTATGATGTTCCGGTGCCAAGCTATCTGAGGAGGAAAAGAAAGAAAAAAAGAGAAAAAAAAAGATGCCGTATATCTGAATATCGTGGTTGTAGCCACTTTTCTTGATTTTCAAGCCAATATATTTTCCTTGTTGTTGAAGCCAAGAGACGGTAAATTTCTTATATAGGGTTTCGGACAAGACGGTTCTACAAGTGTAATTCTTTTTTTATCTGACTCTATTTTTAGGAGTTATGGGTTATTGTAATTTTTATTAGGGGAAGTGATCTCTTACAAGGTTTCTAGCTACCGCTGCAACTTTGATAGTTCAAAAGAATTAAATTTAGATGCTTATTCAAAATATATAAATTTCATCAAGTTTAATGTCACCCATCAAAAGTCACGAGCCTGAGAATCAATCAATTTCAATCAATTTATTCAATCAATAAACTTAACAAAATATACTTCAATATAAACTCCCCCGTAAGGCTCTATGGCCAGGAAAAAAAAACAGGGGAGAAACAAAATGAAGCAAATACATAAAAAACAAAAACATTTTCAGCATCATACATTCACACCTTTAAGAGACTCAACACAAGAAAAAAAATTAAATAAATAAACAAAAAAAAAATAAACAAGAAAAAAATAATAAAATACAAAGATCCACATAAAAAAAGAAGAGAGAGAAAAAAATCAGAAACTAAACAGGGGACTACCAAGCAATCAATTTATTCCATGTGGGCTACCCTATGATCAATCAATCAATCAATTTATTCAACCAATAAATTTACGACAAAAACACTTCAATATAGAACCCCCCGTAAGGTTCTATGGCCAGGAAAAAAAAAAAAAAAAACAGGGGAAAAACATAAATAGCATAAACACTACTAAAAAAAAAAAAAAAAGGTAATTTCAAAAAAATGCATTTCAACCTTTCAAAGACTCAACACACACACACACAAAACAAAACAAAAAAGAGAAGAAAAAAAAAACAATAACTAAAAGACCCAAACAAAATGCGATTTTTATGAGTCCCCACCCCCGAACAAAAAAAAAAAGATGTAGGACAATCCTATACATTAAACCAAATTCCAAAAATATAATTGAAACCAAGCCACAAAAAATAATAGACCAACTCATTACCCCTCACAACAAACATTTCCAACCGAGGCTAGTCACCCCCCCCCCCCCAAAAAAAAAATAAAACTAAAAAAATAATAATAAATTTAAACATGAAAAATCAAGATATTAAAAAAAATGTTTTAATCCTTTTGAAACTACCAAACGAGTGACATTCTCAGGTAGGCTTAAACTACCTGATCTGACTCGGGTAGGCTATTCCAAACGATATGACAAGCAGTTAATGGATAAAAGTCAGACCTCACAGATGGAGTAAATAAAATATTAATATTCCTTGGATAGCGAAGATGACGCGAAGACCTCTCAGCGATGAAAGAAGGAGTAGTTTGAAGGACTGTGCGAACATTACCATGAATTTGATAAAAAGTAAAAGACGCGTACGAAAGAATTTAGGGAGACTGCAAATCTAGTAATAGGCTAGTTGGGTTGGGAGTAGAGTAATCTGTTTCCTGTATAAGCATTCTTGCCTTATCATATAACTTAGAAAGTGGTTTAAAAAAAGAAGGGAAAGTTGACATCCATATTGTAGGGCGATAAGAGACGTAGGACTGAACTAAGCAATGGAACAGAATTTTTAAAACTGATCCAGGAAAAATGAGTTTAAGCTTCCTCAAAATTCCAAGACTCCTTGAGATCTTCATTTTAATTAGTCCAATATGATGCTTAAATGAAAGGTTTTCATCGAGAAGAATACCAAGAAATCAGACATATCGTTCCTTAGGTCTACTGAGAGAGCACCTTGAAAGCTGGATATTGGTTAACTCAGGGCACGCCAGAGAAATACGGGAAAAAATTAGAAAACTTGACTTAGCAACATTTAGGGGAAGGCAATTTGCATCAAACCAAAGAACAACTCTCTCAAAAAGGTCAACTAATTTGGGAAGCATCTCAGACTTGGTTCCTACTACAGTACCAAATTAGAAGACTAAGTACCATTTTGCGTACACTATGTTCCTTCCTGTGCTATTTGGGGAGATTACGTTCCTTGGCACCTTTCCAGAGTATAAACTTATGGATTCGCTTGGTTTATGTTCCTTCCTATGCTATTCTAAGGGTTTTTGTTCCTTCCTATGCTATTCTAATGGTTTATGTTCCTTCCCATGCTATTTTAAGTGTTTATGAACCTTAATATGATACTCTTGGGGTTTATGTTCCATCCAAAGCTATTATAAGGGTGTACGTTCCTTCCTATGCTATTCTAAGTGCTTATCCTCATTCCTATGCTATTCCAAGTGTTTATGTTCCTTACTATGATATTCTAAGGGTTTATGTTCCTTCCGCTGCTATTTTAAGGGTTTATGTTCCTTCCTATGCTATTCTAAAGGTTTATGTTCCTTCCTATGCTATTCTAAAGGTTTATGTTCCTTCCTATGCTATTCTAAGGGTTTATGTTCCTTCCTATGCTATTCTAAGGGTTTATGTTCCTTCCTATGCTATTCTAAGGGTTTATTTCTTCCTATGCTATTCTAAGGGTTTATGTTCCTTCCTATGCTATTCTAAGGGATTTTTGTTCCTTCCTATGCTATTCTAGGAGTTTATGTTTCTTCCTATGCTATTCTAAGGGTTTATGTTCCTTCTTATGCTATTCCAAGGGTTTATGTTCCTTCCTATGCTATTCTAAGGGTTTATGTTCCCTCCTATGCTATTCTAAGGGTTTATGTTCCTTCCTATGCTATTATAAGGGTTTATGTTCCCTCCTATGCTATTCTAGCAGTTTATGTTCCTTCCTATGCTATTCTAAGGGTTTTTTTTCCTTCCTATGCTATTCTAAGGGTTTATGTTCCTTCCTATGCTATTCTAAGTGTTTATGTTCCTTCCTATGCTATTCTAGGGGTTTATGTTCCTTCCAATGCTATTCTATGGGACCTCTACACATGATTAAAAACGTTTTGAAACTACATGCTATTTGCTTGCCTTATGTTCCCTTAGTACCTTTCCAAACAAAGTGATAAAAAAACATGTCTAGCAGCTTCGTTCATCGTGATAGTGTATAAGGTTTGAAACCTACGCCCGAGGCACTTCAGTATCACGTGCACATTGCAAAAAGCGAGATTTTTTGGACAATTGCCTTAACTCGAGAGTGGTTTCTTATTAATGCGTCGTTGCTAATTAAAAAATTGAATACTACAATCAGAATTGTTTGATTGACATTTGCAAAAAGGGATAAGGGATTCGCGAAGTAGACTGTATGAACAATCTTATTCGAATAATAAGGGGAAAAACAGAGCTAGATAGCATTTGCGAATTGGATCGTATGAAGATGGAGAAAAAGGGTTAAAGTAATTAGCACTTAAGGTAACCTCAATGGCGTTTGAACAGTGTTGTCAGTTTAAAATAGAGTCTAACGTTATAGTATGCTAAAAAGTTGATACTAAGAGAGATGTAGATGGCAAGAAAAGAATTTTAATAATGGAGAGCTTTACTTCTTTGATGTGTTCTGTATAATACATAAGTGGCGTTTGAACAGTGTTGTCACTTTAAAATAGAGTCTAACGTTATAGTATACTAAAAAGTTGATACTAAGAGAGATGTAGATGGCAAGAAATAATTTTAATAATGAAATTCAGAACAAACCTTAGAAATCCTGGAAAATCAAGTAGTAAGGTGTATGTGAGTACGAACCATCAAGGATCATAAGCACCAACGACCCTAACCAGCAGAGACATCAACCCCCCAAAGGTACCCTATCCCCAAACTCGAAGGGCACCACCCTCCCCTCCAGGTTTTTGGCCCCCTCCCCCCATTTTTTGGATTTTTTTTATTATTTTTTTAACATGATATATTTTTTCAACTTTTTTTTTAATTGTCTTCAAATGAGATAAAACATACTTAAAACAAATAAAAAAAATCATAGTTACATTCTATTGATTTTTCAAAGTTCATTTTGAATTTCTTTCGTTGAAATGCAAGAGTTGGAATATTTCAGTAGTGTTTTGTCCTGTTTTACCTTGTCACACTTACATTTTCATGATTTTTCAAAGTTCATTTTGGATTTCTTTCGTTGAAATGGAAGACTTGGAATATTTCTGTAGTGTTTTGTCGTGGTTTACCTTGTCACACTTACATTCTATTGATTTTGCAAAGTTCATTTTGGATTTCGTTCATTGAAATGCAAGAGTTGGAATATTTCAGTAGTGTTTTGTTATGGTTTACCTTGTCACAGTTACATTCTCTTGATTTTTCAAAGTTCATTTTGGATTTCTTTCGTTGAAATGCAAGAGTTGAATATTTCAGTAGTGTTTTGTTATGGTTTACATTGTCACAGTTACATTCTACTGATTTTTCAAAGTTCATTTTTGAATTTCTTTCGTTGAAATGCAAAAGATGGAATATTTCAGTAGTGCTTTGTTATGGTTTACCTTGTCACAGTTACATTCTATCGATTTTTCAGAGTTCATTTTTGAATTTATTTCGTTGAAATGCTAGAGTTAGAATATTTCAGTAGTGTTTTATTGTACTTTACCTTGTCACACTTACTTTTTCTTGATTTTTCAAAGTTAATTTTGGATTCTTTCGTTGAAATGCAAGAGTTGGAATATTTCAGAAGTGTTTTTTCGTGGTTTATCTTGTCACAGTTACATTTTCTTAATTTTTTAAAGTTCATTTTGGATTTCTTTCGTTGAAATGCAAGAGTTGGAATATTTCAGTAGTGTTTTGTAGTGGTTTACCTTGTCACACTTACATTATATTGATTTTTCAAAGTTCATTTTGGATTTCTTTAGTTGAAATTCAAGAGTTGGAACATTTCAGTAGTGTTTTGTTGTTGTTTACCTTGTCACATTTACATTCTCTTGATTTTTTCATATTTCTTTTTTGAATTTCTTTCGTTGAAATGAAAGAGTTGGAATATTTCAGTAGTATTTTGTTGTGGTTTAGCTTGTCATAGCTACATCCTCTTGATTATTCAATGTTCATTTTGGATTTCTTTCGTTGAAATGCAAGAGTTGGAATATTTCAGTAGTGTCTTGTTGTGGTTTATCTTGTCACAGTTAGTGTCTCATTTTTTTTAAAATTTCATTTTGGATTTCTTGCATAGAACTGCATGATTATGAAAATTTCAGGAGTTTGTTCCTTTGCTAACATTATCAAAGTAAAAGTTGCCTCACTTTTCAAAGCTAATTTTTGATTTCATTAGTCGAAGTTGTAGATTTAGAATGTTCTAGTTGTGTTTTCTTGTGGTTTAACTTGTCATTGTTACATTCTATTGACTTTTTAAAGTTTATTGTGGATTTCTTTCGTTGAAATGCAAGAGATGGAATATTTCGGTAGTGTTTTGCTGTGGTTTACCTTGTCACACTTACATTCTCTTGATTTTTCAAAGTTCATTTTGGAATTTCTTTCGTTAAAATGCAAGAGTTGGAATATTTCAGTAGTGTTTTGTCGTGGCTTACCTTGTCACAGTTACACTCTCTTGATATTTAAAAGTTCATTTTTGAACTTCTTTCGTTGAAATGGAAGAGTTGGAATATTTCAGAAGTGTTTTGTCGTGATTTACCTTGTCACATTTACATTTTGTTGATTTTTCAAAGTTCATTTTGGATTTCTTTCGTTGAAATGCATGAGTTGGAAACAACATTTGTTGGATATATCGGACAAATTTTTTTTTATCAAGGAAATATCTGAATGCGTTTAAGGTATAGTACGAACGGCTTGAAAAAAACACGAAAATTCTATCAGAATGAATAAATTCCTTATCAACATCCGTTGCTGGATATGTCATTATGAAAAAAATTGTAAGTAAGTAAAAAAGTAAGTAAGTAATAAACTCTTTCTTGAATTCACCTCTTGGATATACAATACAGAACTTTAATTCAGGAAATTATGAAAAAAATTTAACAAATTCTTTATTAACATTCATTATCGATTGATGTCGCTTCCTCGACAGACAATACAGATATTTCACAAAATCTAAGTATAGGAGTGATTAAATTCTATATCAACATCTATTTCTCAGATACATAGGAAAAAGTTGACAAAATCTAAGTGTTAGAGTGAATAAATTTTGTTTTATCAGCATCTTTTGTCAGATACATAGGATAAAATTGACAGAATCTAAGTGTCAGAGTGAATATTTTTTTTTTATCAAAATCTTTTGTCAGATACATCAGATAAAATTGAAAGAATCTAAATTACAGAATGAATAATTGCTTTAGAAACATCCTTTATCGGATATTTTTCATAAAATTGACAAATTATAAGTATCAGAGTGACTAAATTATATATCAACAACTCCTTTTAGAATACTTGGGATAAAATTAAAAAAATCTAAGTATCGGAGTAAATAAATTTTTTTATACCAACATCTATTGTCAGATAAATCGAATATAATTGACAAAATCTAAGCATCAGAGTGAATAAATGCTTTATCAGCATCCTTTTTTGAATATATCGGATTAAAGTGACAAAATCAAAGTACCATAGTGAATAAATACATTATGAACATCATTTGTCGGATATGTCAGTGAAAATTGACATGTCGGATAAAATTGACAAAATCTAAGTGTCAGAGTGAATTTTTTTTTCTCAACATCTTTTGTCAGATACCTTAGACCTTAGATCCACCTGTGCCTCCAGAGGCATCCAGGGCATCAAGAAGGAGCCGCCAATCTTCCTGCCGGTTTGCTGCTGCAAGTATGTCCTCCCACTGAGGTTGGATTGATGTGTGCAGGTTACGGAGATCTGTCTGGTACGTTCAACACAGGGTGTTTCTGGGTCTTCCCCTGCGGCGTGGACCCGATGGCTGCCAATGGAGCGCTGCATTTGGTAGTCGGAGATTGTCCATACATAGTACATGGCCAAGGTATCTCCATCGGCGGACTCTTATAATATGTGTCACAAGAGGCTGGCCAGTCTTGTCACGGATGGATTGGTTTGTTATTCTCTGCTGCCAACGGATGTTGAGAATTCTTCTGAGATATGTGTTTTCGAAAGCAAGTATTCTTAGCTCTTGTTCCTGGTTCAGGTGCCAGGTTTCGGCAGCGTAAAGCAGCACTGGCATAACATTGCTATTGAAGAGTCGTAACTTTATCCGTATAGAGAAGCTTTGGGACCCCCACACTTTCCGTAATCTATTGAAGGCCCCATTAGCTTGGCCGATTCTTTTGAGCACTTCTTTTGTGGTCGATCCGGTACTTTCTATTATGCTTCCCAAGTATTTGAAATGGACAACTTGCTCTATGTGTTGGTCTCCGCAAGTGATGCTCAGGGGTGAATCTGTGATAGCCATGCATTTTGTTTTCTCATTATTTATTTTTAGGCCGACATGGCCGCCTCTCTCCCTCACTTTGTCAAGGAGTTCTTGGAGTCTTTGCTTGCATGATTCTAGGACGGCGATGTCGTCAGCGAAGTCTACATCACTCAGGCGTGTTTCTGGATTTAGCTAGATACCGTCTGTGCTTGTACTTCGCAGTATGTAATCAATGAGAATTACGAAAAGTAGCGGTGACAAGACGCAACCTTGCTTAACTCCTGACATAATGCGGAAGAAATGAGTTTGACCATCTGGTGTCTTTACACAGCACTCGCTATCTTCATAAAACGCAACAATCAGTGAAACTATATTTTCAGGGATTCCGTAATGCAGTAGGATCTTCCACAGACTTTGGCGGTCTACTGAGTCAAATGCCTTCTCAAAATTGATAAATATCATATTGATTTTTGAGCGCCATTCTCTGCTTTCTTCCGTCAGTAGCCGTAGAGTGAATATCAAGTCTGCACATGAACGGTTCGGTCTGAATCCATGTTGCTCGTCGCGAAGGTGTCTGTCGAGCTGCGAGCTGATTCTCTGCAGTAAAATGTGCGTCAGCAGTTTGCTAGGTATGGAAAGCATGCAGATTCCTCGCTAGTTGCCTGGGAAGGACGTATCGCCTTTCTTAAAGATCCTCACAAGCGTGCTGCGTTTCCAATCCGAAGGTACTTTAGCGGTCGTCCAGATTACTGCGAACAACGCTGTCCAGAACTTGATGCAGGTCATAACAGTCGCTTTGATCATTTCCGCAGATATCCTGTCTTCGCCAGGCGACTTCCCATTTTTCAGCTTCTTTGCTGCTGCTATAATTTCAGTGGATGACGGCGGATCCGTGCTGATATCTAGGGAAAACAGTGTTGTTGCTGGGATCTCTGGGGGATCCTCTAGTGGAGGTCTATTTAGCAGCTTATCGAAGTGACTGGACCTAACTTCGTTTACGTCAAACTGCTGTGTTAGTAGGCTACCCGCGGTGTCTGTTACTGGTCTATGTTGAATAGAGGATTTCTTTCAAGTAATCTCAGTAGTGATTTTATAGACAGCTCTTGAATCACCTCTCTTCGCCGCCTCTTCTGCTTGCACTTCTTTTCGTTAATGTTAATTTCACTTGTCTTTTCTTTGACACTCTTCTTTACCTCTTTATCTGCGGCTCGGTAGTCATCTTTTCTGAGGATCTGTCGGTTGGGTGTTTGCCTTTGGATGAGGGATGCTTTTCAGATACATCGAATATAATTGACAAAATCTAAGTGTTAGAGTGAATGATTTTTTTATCAACATCCTCTGTCAGATACATCGGATAAAATTGACAAAATCTAAGTATCAGACTGAATTAATGCTTTATCAACATCATTTGTCGGATATGTCGGACAAAATTTTCTTATCAAGGAAATATCTGAATGCGTTTAAGGTATAGTACGAATGGCTTGCAAAAAACACGAAAATACTATCAGAATGAATAAACTCTTTATCAACATCCGTTGTTGGATATGTCATTATGAAAAAAAATTGTAAGTAAATAAGTAAGTAACAAACTCTTTCTTGAATTCACCTTTTGGATACACAATACAGACATTTAATTCAGGAAATTATGAAAAAAAATTGAACAAATTCTTTATTAACATTCATTATCGATTGAAGGCGCTTCCTAGACAGACGATACAGCAATTTCACAAAATCTAAGTATGGGAGTGATTAAATTCTATATCAACATCCATTTCTAGGATACATAGGAAAAAGTTGACAAAATCTAAGTGTTAGAGTGAAGAATTTTTTTTATCAACATCTTTTGTCAGATACATCGGATAAAATTGACAGAATCTAAATGTCAGGGTGAATAATTTTTTTAATCAACATCCTTTGTCAGATACAACAAATAAAATTGACAAAATCTAAATTTCAGAATGAGTAAATGCTTTAACAACATCCTTTATCGGATATGTCAGATAAAATTGTCAAAATCTAAGTATCAGAGTGACTAAATTCTATATCAACATTCTTTTCTCAGATACATAGGATAAAATTGACAAATTCTAAGTGTTAGAGTGAATAAACTTTTTATCAACATCCTTTGCCAGATACATTGGATAAAATTGATAAAATCTAAGTATCAGAGTGAATAAATTCATTATTAACATCCTTTGTCGGATATGTTGGACAAAAATTGACAAAATCTAAGTATCAGATTGAATAATTTTTTTAACAACATCCTTTGCCAGATACATCGAATAAAATTGATGAAATATATGAGTCAGAGTGAATAAATTTTTTTTCAACATCCTTTGTAATACATCAAATAAAATTGACAAAATCTAAATTTCAGATGAATAAATGCTTTAACAACATCCTTTATTGGATATTTCGGATAAAATTGACAAAATCTAAGTATCAGAGTGACTAAATTCTATATCAACATCCTTTTCTCGGATACATAGGATAAACTTGACAGAATCTAAGTTTCAGAGAGAATAAATTCTATATCAAAATCCTTTTTCAGATACATCAAATAAAATTGACAGAATCTAAGTGTCAGAGTGAATAAATTCATTATCAACATCCTTTGTTGGATATGTCGGATAAAATTGACAAAATCTAAGTATCAGATGAATAATTTTTTTTATAAACATCCTTTGCCAGATACATCGAATAAAATTGATAAAATATAAGTATCAGAGTGAATAATTTTTTTATCAACATCCTGTGTCAGAAACATCGAATAAAAATTGACAAAATCTAAATATCAAAATGAATAAAAGCTTTAACAACATCCTTTATCGGATATGTCGGATCAAATCGAAAAAATCTAAGTATCAGTGTGATTAAATTCTACATCAACATCCTTTTCTCGGATACATAGATTAAAATTGACAAAATCTAAGTGATAGAGTGAATATTTTTTTTTATCAACATCCTTTGCCATCCTTTGTATCAAAAGTCGGAAATGTCAAAAACCATAGGTAAGGTTAGGTTAGCTTACGTGCGCGCACGAAAAATCAAGAGAAAAATCAAGAAGAATATAAAAATCAAGAGAATGTAACTGTGACAAGGTAAACTACGACAAAACACTACTGAAATAATCCAACTCTGGTTTTTCAGCTATAGAAATCAAACTTGATAATTGAAAAATTGATAGAGTTCGCTTGTGACTATCTAAACCACGTCAAGACTCAACCTAAATAGCGCAATTATTGATTTTCTATAAATTAAACTCAATATGAACTTTGAAAAATCAAGAGAATTTAACTATGACAAGGTAAACCACGACAAAACACTACTTAAATATTCCAAATCATGCATTTCAAAGAAAGAAATCCAAAATGAACTTTGAAAAATTAATAAAATGTAAGTGTGACAAGCTAAAGAACGACAAAACACGATTGAAATATTCCAACTTCTACATTACAATGGAATAAATCCAAAAAGACTTTTTGAAACATCTATAAAATGTAAGTATGACAGGGTAAACAACGACAAAAAACTACTGAAATATTCCAACTCTTGCATTTCAATGAAAGAAATCCAAAATGAACTTTGAAAAATCAAGAGAATGTAACTGTGACAAGGTAACCCACAACAAAACACTACTGAAATATTCCAACTCTTGCATTTCAACGAAAGAAATCCAAAACGAACTTTGAAAAATCAAGAGAAAGTAAGGGTGACAAGGTAAAGCACAACAAAACACTACTGAAATATTCTAACTCTAGCATTTCAACGAAATAAATTCAAAAATGAACTCTGAAAAATCGATAGAATGTAACTGTGACAAGGTAAACCATAACAAAGCACTACTGAAATATTCCATCTTTCGTATTTCAACGAAAGAAATTCAAAAATGAATTTTGAAAAATCAATAGAATGTAACTGTGATAATGTAAACCCTAACAAAACACTACTGAAATATTCCAACTTTTGCTTTTCAACGAAAGAAATCCAAAATGAACTTTGAAATATCAAGAGAATGTAACTGTGACAAGGTAAACCATAACAAAACACTACTGAAATATTCCAACTCTTGCATTTCAACGAAAGAAATCCAAAATGAACTTTGAAAAATCATGAGAATGTAACTGTGACAAGGTAAACCACGGAAAAACACTACTGAAATATTCCAACTCTTGCATTTCAACGAAAGAAATCCAAAATAAACTTTGAAAAATCAAGAGAATGTAACTATGATTTTTTTTGTTGTGTTTTAAGTATGTTTCATCTCATTTGAAGATATGTAAAAAAAGTTGAAAAAATATATCATGTTAAAAAAAATAATAAAAAAATAAACAAAAACTAAATTAAAAAAATACAAAAAAATGGGGAGAGGGGGCAAAAAGCTGGAGAGGAGGGGGCGCCCTTTGAGTTTGGGGATAGGGGACCTTTGGGGGGTTGATGTCTCTGCTGGTTAGGGTCGTTGGTGCTTATGATCCTTGATGGTTCGTACTCACATACACCTTACTACTTGATTTGCAAGGATTTCTAAGGTTTGTTCTGAATTTCATTACTAAAATTCTTTTCTTGCCATCTACATTTATATTAGCATCAACTTTTTAGTATACTTTAACGTTAGAATCTATTTTTAACTTAAAACACTGTTCAAACGCCACTTGTGTATTATACAGAACACATCGAAGAGGTAAAGCTATCAATTATCAAAATTCTTTTCTTACAATCTACAGCTCTCTTAGTATCAACTTTTTAGTATACTATAACGTTAGGCTCTATTTTAAACTGACAACACTGTTCAAACGCCATTGAGTTTACCTTAAGTGCTAATCACTTTAACCCTTTTTCTCCACCTTCATACGATCCAATTCGCAAATTTTATTTAGCTCTGTTTTTTCCATATTATTCAAATAAGGTCGTTCATACAGTCCAATTCACGAATCCCTTATCCCTTTTTACAAATATCAATCAAAAATTTCTGATTGTAGTATCCAATTTCTTAATTAACAACGATTTATAAATAACAAACTACTCTCGAGTTCAGCAATTGTCCAAAAAATCTCGCTTTTTGCAATGTCCACGTGAAACTGAAGTGCCTCAGGCGTAGGTTTCAAACCTTATACACTGTCACGATGAACGAAGTTGCTAGACATGTTTTTTTTATCGCTTTGTTTGGAAAGGTACCAAGGGAACATAAGGCAAGCAAATAGCATGTAGTTTCAAAACGTGTTTAATCACGTGTAGAGGTCCCATAGAATAGCATTGGAAGGAACATAAGCCCTTAGAATAGCATAGGAAGGAATATAAACCCTTAGAATAGCATAGGAAGGAACATAAACCCTTAGAATAGCATATGAAGGAACATAAAACCTTAGAATAGCATAGGAAGGAACATAAAACCTTAGAATAGCATAGGAAGGAACATAAACCCTTAGAATAGCATAGGAAGGAACATAAACCCTTAGAATAGCACAGGAAGGAACATAAACTCTTAGAATAGCATAGGATGGAACATAAACCCTTAGAATAGCGTAGTAGGGAACGTAAGCCCCTAGAATAACATAGGAAGTAATATAAACCCTTATAATAGAATAGGAATGAACTATAATACGTATAAGTTCCAAGTAAGTAACGTTAACCTTTAGAGTAGTACAGGAAGTAATGAAAAACCGAAAACTAGAATATAAAGGAACATAAACCCTTAGAATAGCAGCGGAAGGAACATAATCCCTTAGAATAACATAGGAAGTAACATAAACGCTTGGAATATCATAGGAAGTAACATAAACCCTTAGAATAGCATAGGAAGGAACATAAACACTTAGAATAGCATTGGAAGTAACATAATCTACCCTTAGAATAACATAGGAAGGAACATAAACCCTTAGAATAGAATAGGAAGGAACATAAACCCTTAGAATAGCATAGGAAGGAACATAAACCCTTAGAATAACATAGGAAGGAACATAAACCAAGCAAATCCATAAGTTCATGCTCTGGAAAGGTGCCAAGGAACGTAATCTCCCCAAATAGCACAGGAAGGAACATAGTGTACGCAAAATGGTACTTAGTCCTCTACTTACCAATGGTACTGTCATCAGCAAAAATAATGGGAGTGTCCACATCCTGAGATCATGGATTTTTTTTAGCATAGAAAGATTCAGGATGACATAGGCGACAGCACACTGTAGGTTTTTGATTCTTAACCGCAACTATAAGGTCATTAACATAAATCAAAAACAGAAACGGTCCAAGAACAGAGCCTTGAGGAACACCAAACTCAACTTCAGACGAATAGCGGGAAAGGGAGTCTACGGATATAGTTCTGCCTGACAAATAGGAATCAAACCAAGCATGAGCCTGTCCTCTTACACCATTGTTTGATAGCTTATACAGCAGAATCTCATGAGTTAAAGAGTCAAAAGCCTTACGGACATCTAGGAATATAGCTGCAGGAATCAAACCAGAGTCAAGCGCGGTGTGGAAAAATTCAAAAGAGTTCCACACGCATGCTCCGTAGAATGTTTCGCTCAGAAGCCAAACTGAAAATCATGAAAAAATCTTTTAGCCTCTAGACGGGAAAGCATGGTCTTTTCAAAAATTTTGCTAAAAGCAGACAGCAAAGATATAGGACGATAATTGGCTGGATCACTTCTTGGTCCACCTTTATATAGAACAATTACTCTAGCTCGCTTAAGAAAACTGGGGAAAATCCCATTTTCAAAATAAAGATTTATAAGCTTTGTCAATGGAGAAATGACTGAAGGAAGAATGAATTTAAATACCATAGTTGGAATAAAGTCAGGGCCAGACGACGAAGAACCCTTCAAGCTATTTACAATCCTGGCTACTTCAACAACAGAAGCAGGATATAACACCATCGATTTGAGACAAGGCGGACCAAGATAAGATTTGTAATCTGGTTGTGACTGTGAAGACCTGACTGAAGAAGCAGTGGTTTTCCCAATATTTGAAAAATAAGATGTAAGTGCTTCTTGAACAGATGAAATACCCTCAACAATCATATCACTAACTACAATAATTGGAGGGATAGAAGGAGCCTGAGAAGAACGCGTCAGGACGGACTTGATCACTTGCCAGGTTTTTAGAATATCTCTCCCACAATCCGAGAACTTTTTGGGATAATAAAGGAATTTAGCCTTTTGCCATAAAGAACTGAAAACATTCCTGTAATGTTTGAATCGCTGAAGACGTTCAGCACTCAAAGATTACTTTGCTGCCTTAAAAGCTTTGCAAAGATTATTTTTTCTTCTCCAACTCTTTAGAAGACCAGTGGTCATCCATGGGTTAAGAGGAATAGATCTTTTTGAGCTAGAAGTAGAAGGAGACAGAGCACATACGTGAAAAATAAACTCCTTTACTGACTCATAAAAGGAATCAAACTTTGAACAGAAATCATTATCCTCACCAAAAATATTCCATGGCTTCTCAGCTAAATGAGATCTAAGGCGGATCATTTCATTCAAACCAAACCTAAAAGAAGCTGAAGCAGATGCTAGAGTGTCCCTATTCAATGTATTTTCAAGGATAAAACTAGAAAAAACAGGACAATGGTCTGAAACATCACTCACTACAACAGAATTTTGGAACAAATTAAGAGACGAAAAAATATTATTAATCAAAGATGCTGACGCATCAATTACACGTGTCGGAATACAGGTTGTTGGTAGAACCCCAGCAGCGAGCATATCTGAGAGAAAATCGACCGTAGTAGAGGAAGCCATGTCAATTAGATTTAAGTTAAAGTCTCCCATGGACGTCTGCCTATTAAATCCAAGACCTCATCAAGGACCTGAAGAAAAGAAGGGACTGATACACTGGGAGATCTATAAACATTACCAATTATCAAATCTTATTTTTTAAATTAATTTCAATAAACTGGGATTCAAAAACCCCTTCGTCATTCCTTGACAGATCGCTTCGAACAATATAGGGAAAAATGTCAGAAATATACAGTCCACCCTTTGCCATCCTTCTGCGACTAGGTATATTTAAAATCATTCCATTGCTAGAATTAAGAAAAGTTTCACATAATCCGATAACGTCGGGTTACCCATCAAAAACTATCTGCCTCAACTGATCAATCGATGAGCATAGACCCTGAGTATCAAGGAGGCACTCTTGTGCCTCTTTAAAGAGGCGACCCACCTCAATGTTAAGTGATTTCCGGTCCTAGCGGTCACAGAGAGACAGCGGTGATCGCATTTTGTAGCCCAAGCTCCAACTAAGAAACGTGCAAAATTTCACCCCCCTCTGACTTTATCTTCATGGGTAAAAGTGAGCCGGAAGTTTCGACCCTCCGACCACAGCCTCCCTTTAACGTTGTCTGATTTGGCTGAAATTTAGAGGTTAAGCTTTCCTAGGGCCCGGGAGCTTATCCTCGCAATTTCAGCTCAATCCGATTTGTTTTCCAAAAAACAAATATAGCCACTTAAAGTTCATTTCTTTTTTTTATCAGCCCCGCCTACAGGCCACAGTTGGCAACGGATCCGGGTGATTGAGGACTCATTTGAAGAGGAATTTGACCTTTTAGGGCCTTTTGACATTTTCAGACCGAAAAAATTATCCCCCGAATTAACATTTACGAAAAACCTCGTTTTCCTATAAGAGCCCATGTTAATTTTCCCCACCATAGCCCCCCTTTAACGTTGTCCGATCGGGCTGCAATTTGGAGGATAAGTTTTCCTGGGGCCTGGGAGCTTATCCTCAAAATTTCAGCTCAATCCGATCCTTCCGTCCCTATTTTCCAAAAACCAAATATCAAGTTTTGTGGGGATTTGCTTGCGTCAAAAATAGATAATAGATATATATATATATATATATATATATATATATATATATATATATATATATATATATATATATATATATATATATATATATATATATATATATATATATATATATATATATATATATATATATATATATATATATATATATATATATATATATATATATATATATATATATATATATATATATATATATATATATATATATATAAAAGACGAAAACGAAAAGAAACAAACAAACAAATCATAACTTCTAATAGTAAATGCAATCAGCAATAGACCCTATTTTCTTTATTGCTGACCCTACACTAGGCTTTGCCAATATCTGACCCTGATCTGACCACGCATTACGCGGACCTTAAATGTCTTTAGCCGCATTCAGAATGTCCTGGCGACGCTTTGCTAGGGACTCCGATATAAAAATACCAGTAGATGCAAGTCTAGCTTTTGCTTTAAACACTATTCGGGCTATATCTTTGCTAGAAAATTTAACAATGATCGGAGCAACTCTAGTAGAACTTTCTTCAGTCTGTGGGGCCTGATTATTCAGGCGGAGATGGTAAACATTGATCAGATCAGAAGGCGAGAGTTCAGTCAGGGACATTTTGCTGTTCAGAATTTGAAGTATTGCCCTGCGACTTTCCACACTGGGTAACTGTTTGATCCCTTGAAATACAAGGCTGTCGAGTAGGGACTCCTGATCAAAATCATCCAGCTTTGTTTCAATTCGAATTATTCTGTCATCGAGGTTCTCAATTTGAGTTCTCAGACCCTTTAAAGCCTGCTCAATTTCTGCAAACTTCAGATTAAACTCGAGTGTGATTGCATCATGAACCTGGCTGATTATTAGTTCAGCAGGCTGTTTTATTGACCTTGAACCATTAAACTTTTCAGTCCTTTTCTGTGTAATATTGCCAAGCAAATCACTTTTTGTCTTCTCTAGCTGGGCTTCAGTAGCTACTAGTTGCTCATAAATTTGGGCAATGCTGGAAGATACCAAGGTGGACATAACTTTACCTCTAGCTTTCAAGGCTAAAATTGTCTTCGAAAGAGTCTGATAAATTTCAGGAGTATTTGCAAGGTCGGCAAATGCTTTTTTAACAGCAGGTGAGGATGAATCAGTCGTTTTTGGGTCGTATTTTTGAAGATTCGCATCAATGAGCCTGAATTCATCGTAACTTCCGTAGCAAAAAACGAGGTACGTAGGCTTCCCTTTTGATTCCTTTCCAGTCTGAATAACTCTTACTGGCCAAAGGGGGTAGTTATTGAATTTAGCCAGCGCAACATCAAACTGCTCGAAACGCTGCATGATTATTAAAAATCTAATTAGAATACGCCGATAAACAAGACAAAAAGACTTATCTTTAAGTGAGGGCCGAGCCTCACTAATGCATCCGAGTGGATTTCAAATCCAACCTGTGTGAAGTCTGGCCACCTGCCTTTGCTGCACGGTACTGACAGTGCACGTTAACGCACACGCCTTAAAACTGCCAATTTTACACTAAAAAAGTCCTTCTAAATAAGATAAACTAATCAAATATAGTCAATAACAATCCAAAAATCCAAGTTATCAGCTATCAATACAATAAACAGCTGATTTATCGGGATGCACTCAGTCGCAATTGCGCAATATAACAAAGCATAAAACTTAATCCGATTGGCTTCAAAAAACTAGTTCTATTTCAAAAAATTCTATTTCAAAATCCTTCCTATTTCAAGAAAGGGAGGAAACACCCCCAGAAAATCAAGTGATCTTAATGAAAACCACACCATCAGATTCAGCATACGAGAGATCCCTATTGTAGAGGTTTCGACCTCCTGCATACATAAATGTAGAATTTTTTGTTTTTTTTGCCAGAAGAAAGATCACTGAAGTGTGTTAACTTCTTTTTTCTAGGGGTAAATGCATCGAACCAGTGATCCTAGAATGTCAGGAGAGGGCTCAATTGATCGAAAATCAAAAGTTCTAGCGCCCTTTTAAGTGACCAAAAATGTAGCCCCCTATTGTAGGGCAGCTAGCCCCCTCCTACGCCCTTTCCCCCCAAAGTTACCTGATTGAATTTATGAGATAGCCTGTTTGTTCAGCATAGACGAAAGATCTAATATCCATATCTTTGATGGTGAGTAGACCACCCACAGTCAAGGCCATATCCAAGGGGTAGGGTCGAACCCCCTCCCCCCGAAAGGTTTGTCCGACTCGTAAAATCGAAACAAAAAGAATATAAACAAATTTTTATGTATTTTCTTTTTTTGTAAACCCCTTCCCTCCAAAAAGAAAAATATCCTAGATACGTACTTGTTCATAGCCCCCGAGGGAAGGGCTGCAAGCTATGAACTTAGCCCATGCTATTGAAGGCTATTGGTTATTTACCGATAGTGTTGGAGGAATTTTTCGTGGGATAAGGGAATTTTCACTGGAGGGGGCTGGATTTCCCGGCATTGTTTAAAAAACGATTAGAAATTTAAAAAAGTTTTTTCAACTAAAAGTAAGGAGCAACATTAAAACTTAAAACGAACAGAAATTATTACGTGTATGAGGGGGATTGTCCCCTCTTCAACACCTCGCTCTTCACACTGAAGTTTTTTTAGATTTCTTTTTTAAGACAGCTTATTATTCTAATTTAACGGTCTATGTGTTCGGTTTAAGTTTTAGCAATGCTTCTTACTTTAAGTTGCAAATCTGTTTAATGAATTTAATTTCTTTATGGACGAATGCGTATACCTCTGATTTCTGGGAGGCTAATTATGTATTTTCATAAAGACTTTAAATCCATTGACTCATTCAGAATTTTTCACTCGATAGCATTTTGGTTCTTTCCTGGCGAAAATTGTTGCTCCATAAATTAGCTGAAAAATATTTTTTTGTGCATGGTAGTGACGTTCTTCAAGAAAATTTAGGGCAGGGAATGTAGTTGTTGATGTCCAGCGGGGGGGGGGGGTTAATTTATCGTTTTTTCGATTTCTTTCTATGAAGAGACAAAAAAAATATTTTTTCGATGAAAAAATACTCCGAAAAGGTATTTCTCAAATCTGGGGTGGGGGCAAATATTTTGGAGGCAGAAGCTCCCCTGTCCGCTCAATTGACGCTTTTGGTGCATGGCCTGGTTTGCTTAAAAGGTACACTAGAGCTTTCAGCATCCGTTTGAATAGGCATTCTACCGATATTTCACAACCACTTTATGTTTCTACTTAGTAAATGTTAACTTAAAAAACGCAACTTTTCCGTGAAAAGTAAATAGGGAATTTTAAACTTAAGACGAGCCCAAATTAGCTATAAATATAAATACGAAATACAAAAGTTTGATGAAAAATATCAAACTTAAAACAAGTCGAAGCAATTATAAACGAGGAAATGAAATGTGAAACAAACCGAAATCGCTATGTAAGTAGTATTGATACTATTGATCCTAAGACATGTTGTATAAAACGAGCAAACCCTCCATATCATAACCCTATAAAGTGATCGTACATGTTATATTTGGAACTAGATATTCAGGGACGAGATTGTGTAATGCAACCAGACAGATTTCTGAGCCAACACCTATTTTCTGGAACAATCAGAGAGAGCAGATATAGAGGCTTCTCCATATACGGTAACTTTATTAGTATAGTAATTGGATTCAAATATAAGGAGTGATTTTCATTGTAGTTCATATTAGTAAGAGACTTGAATTCAGAGAGAGAACAGTTTATTATTATTTGAGACGATATTCGCAAAGAAAATGAGTGGTACGTTTACACTATTGGAGCTTGGTGGTAAAGCAGGTTTCAGCAATGATACAAGGACGAGAGTACCAAACGTGGCAGTGGAATTAACAAAAGGATGTAGACTAAGCCATGAATGGGACGATATGTATGCAAGATATGTGATATCTTTGAGCAAATTTAAATTGGAGGAACAATTATACTTTGCAGCGAAACTGAACATTGTGCATATAAATAGACTTCAAGCTGCATTAGATACACTGGTGAAATATATTGAGGAAAATAAGTTGAATCAGTGATTATTATTGTTGTAATTATATTCAATAAAATTGTTTCTAAACGGAAGATATTTTTTCTATAGTAGGTTAGCGTATATTTTTTAGAGTAGAAAAATAATCCTGGTTAGTCTGGAGTGGACTGTGAGAGTGTTAGGACTCTAAAAAATGGATAGGTTTGAGAAAGAGAAAATCATGGGGAATCTAGTGTTTATGGACAAACGTTTGATTCTGAAGGATGGTTTTCAAGAATTATCTATTCAAAGAAAGATATTTTGTCATGGGAATCTCGTCAATACAGTGAAAACTAATTCTCCGTCATTAAACTATTGCATAAAGCTTTTATGTCGTGGTCCAAAGGCATTTACACAATTTATTGACATATTAATCACGACAAGACAAAATGATATTGTGGATTTGCTTTTAAACACACACTAGCTTAGAAATTTAGGACTTTTTTCACGACAAATATGTTGTTAAAATAGGATTTACTCCTCTCTCTCTCTCTATCCCCCTCAGTTTGCTGATCGTAGCTCAGTTTCATTTTGGCGGTGAGAGTGTCAACACATGAAAAAATATTCCATAACTGTCCACTATGCGTGTATACACTGGGCAGCTGGTCATCATGTGAGAATTGTCCACTCTGGGGGTTTAGAAACCCTCTTTGCCATTGCATGTTATCAGCAACTAAAGCACTATCTCTAAAGTCCATTGGTGATGTAAGGATTGTCGAAGGTTCATTGTAAATAAGTGGTTCTCAAGTTGACAGCGATGTTGCCAATAATTCACCGATGTTCATCTATAAAAACAGGGTTTATTTTCCATGTGCAATATCCACTATTTTATAAAGTCAAAAACTATGCCAATTTTTGCCCTGTCAAAACTAACTGAAGTCGCTCTCCCATCACTTCTAACTATTAAAAAAGGCACTAGCCCTTTCGTTGTTCAATCAAATGAGCTATTTTGAAGTTTCTACGACAACGCTTTCAATAAAACCTTATATGCCCTCAGGGCATTACTTAAAACCCTTGCCCTGAGGGCTGAGGGAGGGGGGTTGTCACCCTCAAAGACCTAATTTCCCGAACTTTCTACTACGTTGATCACAATGGCTATCTGAAAATTTTCATTGGATGTGTTTGGGGGAATGGTACGCGTGAGAGTGTGGTTAGTTACCCTCCAATAACTTTCGACTATTAAAAAGGGCACTAGCCCTCTCAATTCCCAATTGAATGAACCCCTTTTGAAGTTTTTCGACAAATCTAACTATAAAAACCTTGTATGCCCCGAGACCATAACTTGCAACCTTTGCCCTGAAGGCTCTGGGGGGGGGGGTTTGTCATCCTTAAATACATAATTTCCAGAACTTTCAATTACATTGAAAAAAATGGCTATCTCTAAACCTTGATTGAATGTGTTTGGGGAAATGGTGGGCGTGGAAGAGGGGTCAATTATTCTCCCTCACTTTCGACTATTAAAAAGGGCAATGTCAATTTCCAAAAAATGAGCCCTTTTTGAAATTTTTACAACAACTTTCTATATAAACCTTATATGCCCCCAGGGCATGACTTACAACCCTTGCATTGAGGGCTCTGAAGGGGTTATGATCCCTAACGACCAAATTTCCAGAACTTTCGACTACGTTGAACAAAATCGATATCTCAAAATTTTAATTGGATGTTTTATAGAAATCGCTTTCTATAAAAACCTTACATGCTCCCAGGACATAACTTACAACCCTTGCCCTAAGGGTTGTGGGGGGGGGGTTGGGTTGTCATCCTTGCACACCTAATTTCTAAAACTTTAACTACGTTGACTAAAATGGCTATCTAAAAAGTCTGATTGGATGTGTTTGGGGAAGGCGGGCGAGAGAAGGGGGCTAGTTGCCCTCAAATCACTTTTGACTATTAAAAAGGGCACTAGCCCTTTGAATTTCCACTTGAATGAGCCCTTTTCAAGTTTCTACAACAAAGCATACAATAAAAACTTATGTGCCCTCAGGGCATAACTTATAACCCTTGCCCTGAAGACTGTGGGGGGATTTTTCTGCTCAAAGGTATAATTTCCTGAATTTTAAACTGCGTGGAACAAAATGGATATCTCAAAATCTTGATTGGATGTGTTTGGGTAAATGGTGGGCGTGAGAGAGGGGTTAGTTGCTCTTCAATCACTTTTGACTATCAAAAGGGCACTAGCCCTTTCAATTTTCAATTGAGTGAGCCCTTTTTGATGTTTTTACAACATCGCTTTCTATAAGAACCTTACATGCTCTCCAGGGCATTACTTACAATCCTTGCCCTGAGGATTGTGGGGGGATGGGTTGTCATCCTTAAAGACCTAATTTCCAAATCTTTCAACTACGTTGAATAAAATGGCTATCTACAAATTTTGATTAGATGTGTTTGGGGAAAAGGTGGGTCTGAGAGGGGGGCTTGTTGCCCTCAAATCACTATTAAAAAGAGCATTAGCCCTTTGATTTTCCAATCGAATGATCCCTTTTTCAAGTTTCTAAAAAAGATTTCAATAAAAACTTATATGCCCTCAGGGCATAACTTATAACCCTTGCCCTGAAGACTGTTAGGGAGTGTCCTGCTCAAAGATATAATTTCCTGAACTTTAAAGGCGTTGAACTAAATGGCTATCTCAAAATTTTTATTTGATATTGTTGTGAAGCGTTATTTATTGTAATTGGGGGTTGTAGTCGTAGATGCCTTTATTCTCCCTTTATAGGGGAGATAAACTCTGGCCCTAAGGTAATTAAACTTTGGTAGCTTGCCTTAGAATATGACTGAACTAATGAGGCGTACCGACTGGGGATGTTCGAGAGGCTAAAAATAGATCGTAGAGAGGTTGACTAAAATACAATACTTTTATTCATTTACCATATAATATAATCGGATATATTTTGTCTACTGGGACTGGCTGTCCCAAGTAGACCACAAGTCTCAATAAAACAACAATAATATATAAATAGATACTTAGACACTTATAATGATAAGACAAAGTCCCAAAGTATTTCTAAAACAACGGACCAGAGGTCAGTCCGGCATAAGAGTTAGTATAAGATTTCCCTTCCGATAAAATGTATCTTTTATACATATTTATCAACCACACCTTCCCACGTAAATGTTAGAAAGTGGTAATTTGTCAACTTTCCACTAAACAGAGATCAGCAGGATATGTTCCTTATCTTAATAAGCAGGTGGTATTCCAAATCTTCACATTTACGTCTTATATATTTTTAATAAATTGATAATTAGCTAAATTAGAAACGTTTACCACAAAACTCCCCATTTAAAGAAGAATTGTCCCAATTCTCAATATTTTACTTTTAAAACAGCTTAATTTCGTCTAAAGCTATTATGCTGCCATCTTTGGGTCATTATGTGTATACACCCTCAATGGGTATCCTTAGGGTCATGTTTCTGGTCCAATATAGGCCATGTTCTTTTCTGTTGAAGGATTTCAATTTGAAATTCATCCTTGTTTCTCTTTTTCTCTGTCTCTAGGACTGGCAATTTCTCTTTTACCCTCTTCATATGCATCTTCTGTTTTACTTGGCCCCAAGCGGCTTAAACATAATATTAGTGGTTTTGCTTAAATTAGATTTATATTAGAAAAGTCTTATGAATTTTTTGAGTTTAAGTTTAATTCCCATTAATAGTTTAATTTATCTGTGTGATGTGGTTGATATACCGTTTATTTTTTTGTTTTAGAAATGCCTTGGTTAGTCAATATATAACAATTTGTACCACAGATTTCTTTAAACACAACACTTTACATTTCCTTCACATTTTACATTAACTTAATGAATATTTAGGCTATAAGCCATTTGCTTATACATCTTAAGCATTGAAAATTACGGATTTAAATTCACTTGTCAGTCAATAAATTGGTAGTAAATTCTCACTTAATATTGGATTCTGCTGACGTTGATTTCGGACAAGGTAAACGTATCGGTCCTGGATAGAAAGATTATCTTGGGAGATGCTAACTACAAGCTCTTGCAATGCACCAGAAATTGGTTGATATTAACATAATACATGAACCAAAATTGGCTGAGGTGGCAGCCAACTTTGGTTGATTTCGGCAAAAATTAACCAAAAATAAGTTGTAAAAACAAACTTGGTCTGTGATCTAAAGAAAAAAATTGATATCAGTATACATATATAGCATTAACGTTTTTATAAATAAGGAAAAAAATCACACACTAATATATACAAATAATTTTTTTTTGTTAAGTAAGAGGCTAATTATTTTCTTACTCGTTTTCTAAACACAGTGTGCCGCTAAAATAGAAACATTCCGTTTCTGGTTTATTTTAATTGTATTTATATTCTTTACATATTAAAATTAGCATTAATTATTAAACACTTAAAATACCATATTAAACACTCATATTAGTAAAGCATTAATACAGAATATTTTTTTAACAACACCGCTGATTTATATATTGAACAGAAGTCACAAAACTTGAAAAGAACAACTACCCCATAAGCATTGGTTAAAATTTTTAAAAGTTACTTTAAGACACTATGTAGTAATATAACCACACAAGAAGCATTTTTTTCTAGTAGATTTGTCACCAAGCAAAACAACAAATTGGTATAACTCTTTTTCTAAAACAGAACACTCAAAATACCAATTTAATTTATTTATATATTGTTTATACTGACATAAGTTATGTTGATGAATAACTCAATTGTTTAAAAACAGACAATAACTATGTAATCTTAAAATTTATTTAAATACTACAATGTTTATTCTTTGTACAAATTTTAAATCAATCCATCAAGACTTTTAATCTGATAAGTCTTAAACTGCAATTAAAATATTTACACAATTTTTTTTCAACTCTAACAAATAGACTTATGCACTATTACCTATAACTGTGATTAGCCGCTATTTAAAGTCTTAGCAACAGTTCTTACAATGCGACTTAGTTATTAAAATTTATACATTTTCAACTTTATACGATACAAGTTTCATATTTATTAAAGGTTTGCAAAATACATCTATAACTGTATATTTCCTCAATAACATTTGTTCAGCTTACTTTATGTCGGTTCGTTTATAACAAAACTTGAGCATTTTATTTTTTTTGTATTTCCTGTCATTGAGACAGTTTAATAGAGTATTCGACTGTCATCTCTTTTTTCCAGTTTTAAAGTCCTTTTGGGACAAGGCTTAGCTTACAGCTTATATCTGATAAGCTAAAAATTTTAGCTATTCGTCTTTTTACCTGTTTTGGCACTACCAATTGACTTTTAGCCGTACCCTGAAGGTTTGTTTACCAAGGCTGCCTTCTGGTAGCTCCTATAACGTTTCTAAGTTCTCTTGTTATCAGCTAGTTAAAAAGACTATTATGAACCAGCACACAAAATAATTCTGCACAAAATAATCAAATTCTTAAGGCTATTATGTGCCTTACTTTCAATTTTTGTCATGCTAGTCATTTTTCTGAAAACGACTTCCACATATGAGAGCCAAATTTTTTTTCTTGACTACTTTGAGCATTTGTCCAATATTTCTATTAATCTTGGCCCGCGTTTACCAATGTAACGGTCGCTCCGTAGTAATAATGCTACTTATTTGTACATATTTAGTACAATTTTCATACTAGTTCGTTCGGCAAGTTCAATAAGTGCGTATAACAGAGTTTAAAACTGACTTCATTCAGTTTATTTTCCTTTTAGTTTCGTCTGGCTATATTTTCAACTTGAACCCTTCCGTTTTTTTCCGATATTTCAATGGAACCTAAGGGTTTTTTCAAGTCTTTCCCCGCTTTTCCAGTAAAATTTTTTTTTTTTTTTTTTAACCTATATTTATATATTCCATGTTCTTTTTCCATAACCTTAACAAGTTTTTATTCTGATTGCCTTTTATGATCAAATTCATTATCTCCATATTTCTAAGAGGTGGGGGGGGTTGTCTAATTTTTGCATCCTGTATTTTTTTGAAATTATTCAAATTTTTTCTTCTAAAGTTTTTGTGTTAGAAAAGTACTGAATTTTTTCAGCTAATTTTTTTTGAACCTTTAAATTAAGTTTTGCATTGCATTTGCTAGTTCCTATTTCTTCCTTAAAATGCAACTTTTACGATATATTGGTTGCCAATTTTATCTTAGCTTTAATTACTATTTTATTTGCCAAAGAAAGAGAGGCAAAAATTCCTGTGCAAAGCTATATAACTTTGAATTTGTTACTCTGTATCTACAGTTTACTGAGCAGATCGAACTTGTGAGACCTGCAAGAATGAATTTAGGTCTATTACGGCGAGTTTTTTTGTTGTGACATGTTATATTCTGCTTTTTAATAAAATGTGTATGGGTTTAGTTTCTATTAGGGTTCAACGGCTTGGAATTTGGGTGGTTGGGTTGGCAACGTGAAAACCAATTTTTTAAACTAGGATTCTCCTGTGCCAGTTCGTTTTCTCAGATCCAAAACATCGCTAGAGTTAAAATTATTATCTTGAACAAAGAACTGTGGTTTGCTTGTGACGGTGGGGTTAATTTTTGGCTGATTTTTAATGGATTTTGTACTTGGCTTTTACCTCCTGGTAAGTTTTTAGGTTATACTTTATTTTTATATCGCTTTTCACTCGTTTTGCTTTCTAAGCTTATTCTAAGTGTTGCTTAGCCCTTTTTATCGCTTCTTTAAAATTTCTTTTTTTTTCTTTTTACCATTTGTAACTAATAAAGAAAAATATCATATTAGACTATAACTAATTATAATAA
>NC_142799.1:51001067-51098475 GCF_049724085.1 Artemia sp. Qi Xiang Cuo | reverse complement strand
TTTAGGGATGTATGGCATGGTTGGGGGCTTACGATGGAGGAAGAGGACGAGCTTCTAGCTGCTTGTAATGTGAATGATGACATCGAGATTACACCTGAGGAGGAGGAAGAGCTCCTCCTATGTACATGTAGATCAGAGGATCTATTGCGACATGGGTCTTCGGATCGACTACCGAACCCTAGACTTCGAGTGCGAACTGATTTATATGCGGAGGTGTCTCAATCTGAGGAGATACCCTCCCTCTTAACTATCATACCTATGGAGGAGCTCCTCCTATGTACATGTAGATCTGAGGATCTATTGCGACATGGGTCTTCGGATCGACTATCGAACCCTAGACTTCGAGTGCGAACTGATTTATATGCGGAGGTGTCTCAATCTGAGGAGACACCCTCCCTCATAAATATCATACCTATGGAGGAGGATGTTCAAATAATTGAACCTCCTGAGATAGAGTACATAAAAACAGTGGTAAATATCACAATAGAATAAATATCTGAATATTATTTTTTGTTAATTTGTTTATTGATAAAATGTATATATATACAATAATGTCTTTAAATCTTCACTTTAGATTTCTTCTTCTTCGGTGTATAGGCAACTGACGTAAACCACTAATGCTGTTAAAACCTTTGGATTCACTCTAGATTGATCCTAATTCGCTAGCCTAACTTGAACCAGAAAAGAAAGGGGACATTTTCAATTTCGAACCAATTTTATTGAATAATTATAAAAACAATTATACGAAGCATGTACAATTAGCTATACAGTTTATTGTTTTCGAAATGTTTCGCCAATGCACTTAAAGCACATTGAAGTCTATTCACATGTGCTATATCAACTTTAGCGGCTAAACATAATTGATCCTCCATTTTTAATTTGGTCAAGGATATTACATATGTTGCATATACTGCATCCCGTTCCAGACAAAGACGAGATCCTTTTGTGATTTCCATCGCAATGTCTGGTGCTCTTGTACTATTATCATCAACTCCACTATCAACTTCTAAGATGGTAAACATTCCACTTATCGTCATCAACACAAATATATATCCAAATGAGTAAAGTCAAACTGTTCTTCTCACTCCTTTGAATTCTATTCACAGACTAATAAAACTTTAGCAAAAAACCCTTTCCTTATATTCACTCCGACGCTAATATGTAGCCAGCCCTCTGATTGGCTGAGAAGGGGGATGTATCCGACTCGCTGATTGGCTGAGAAGGAAACATATGATCTAACTGTTTCCTTGAAACTCTTAACTTTCGTGTTGAGCATGTACACTGTCACTGACACAGAATCATAAAACAGACATAAATTGCTGTTGACATCCATAAATGTGAGAAAGTTCCTGTTTTTCCATTCTCACTGACAAAAACTATAAAAACAGACATAAATGTGAGAAAGTTCCTGTTATTCAAATTCTCACTGACAACGAACCATAAATCATCCATAACCATCCATGAAAAACATCAAATAAATCGACCAACACACATAACCATCCATGAAAACATCCATAAATGTGAGAAAATTCCTGTTTTTCCAAGTGAGAAAATTCCAGTTTTTTCATTCTCAGTGACAAAACCATAAACCACGTGGTGGGCGTGGGAGTAGCACCCCCCTTACTACTCCCAAACACATCTAATCAAGATTTTGAGATAGCCATTTTGTTCAACGTAGTTGATTTCCAGATAGAAAATATGTTTTTGAGGAGGATACTTCCCCACAATCCAGGGGGCAAGGGTTTTAAGTCATGCCCTGAGGGTATATAAGAATGATGTTGGCACAATGTGCTATATATTTGTTTTTCCTTTAAAGCAGGGCAGTTCATATGGAAGGGGTCGTCGTAAAAATTTCAAAAGGAGCTCATTCAATTGGAAATTGAGAGTTCTAGTGACCTTTTTAATAGTCGAAAGTGATTGGAGGGCAACTAGACCCCCCCCCGCCCATCATTCCCCCAAACACATCCAATTAAAATTTTGAGAATGCCATTTTGTTCAGCGTAGTTGATTTCCAGATAGAAAATATGTTTTTGAGGAGGACACTCCCCCACAACCCTCAGGGCAAGGGTTTTAAGTTGTGCCCTGAGGGTATATAAGGTTTTTATAGAAGGCGTTGTCGTAGAAACTTCGAAACAGGCTCATTCGATTGGAAATTTGAAGGGCTAGTACCCTGTTTACTAGTTGAAAGTGATTGGAGGGCAACTAGACCCCCCAAGTCTATCATTCCCCCAAACACATCCAATCAAAATTTTGAGATAGCCATTTTGTTCAGCGCAGCTGATTTCCAGTAAGAAAATATGTTATTGAGGAGGAAACTCCCCCACAATCCTCAGGGCAAGGGTTTTAAGTTATGCCCTGGGGGCATATCAGGTTTTTATAGAAGGCATTAACGTAGAAACTTCAAAAAAGGCTCATTCGATTGGAAATTCAAAGGGTCAGTGCCCTTTTTAACATTCGAAAGTGATTGGAGGGCAACTATCCCCCCACGCCCATCCTTTGCCCAAACACATCCAATAGAAGTTTTGAGACAGCAATTTTGTTCAGCGTAGTTGATTTCCAGATAGAAAATATGTTTTTGAGGAGGAAACTCCCCCCTAGCCCTCAGGGCAGGGTTTTTAAGTTATGCCCTGGGAGCATATAAGCTTTTTAAAGCAGGTGTTGTCGTAGAAACTTCAAAAAAAGCTCATTCGATTGGAAATTCAAAGGGCTAGTGCCCTTTTTAATAGTCGAAAGTGACTGGAGGGCAAATAGACCCCCCCCACGCCAATCATTTCCCCAAACACATCCAATAAAAATTTTGAGATAGCCATATTGTTCAGCGTAGTTGATTTCCAGATAGAAAATATATTTTTGAGCAGGACACTCCCTCACAACCCTCAGGGCAAGGATTATAAGTTATGCCCTGGGGGCATATAAGGTTTTTATTGAAATCTTTGTCGTAGAAACTTGAAAAAGGGTCTCATTCGAATTTAAATTCAAAGGGATAGTACCCTTTTTAACAGTCGACAGTATTTTTAGGGCAAATAACCCCCCTCTCACGCCCACTTTTTTCCCCTAACACATCCAATTAAAATTTTTAGATAGCCATTTTATTCAACGTAGTTGACAGTTTTGGAAATTGGGCCTTTAAGGATGACAACCCCACAGCCCTCAGGGAAAGGGTTGTAAGTTATGCCCTGGGGTATATAAAGTTTTTATTGAAAGCGTTGTCGTAGAAACTTCAAAAGGGCTCATTCAATTGTAAATTGAAAGGGCTAGTGAATTTTTTAATAGTTGCAAGTGATTGGATAGCGACTAACGCCCCTCTCACGCACACCATTTTCCAAAACACATCCAATCAAAATTTTGAGATATCCATTTTGTTCAACGTAGTTGAACGTTCTAGAAATTAGGTCTTTCAGGATGATAGTCCCCTCAGAGCCCTCAGTGTGAGGGTTGTAAGTTATGCCCTGGGGGCATATAAGGTTTATATAGAAAGTTGTTGCATAAATCAGAGGCAGCACGATCGCGCTGCCTAAGTAAAGAACGGGGACACTCGAGAACGAGACAAGAAACGGGCACTAAGTAAAGAGGAGGACACTCCCCCACAACCCTCAGGGCTAGGGTTTTAAGTTATGCCCTGGGGGCATTTAAGAACGATGTTGTCACAATGTACTATTTATTAATTTTTTCCTTTAGAGCAGGGCACTTCGTATCGAAGATGTTGTCGTAGAAACTTCGAAAAGCACTCATTCAATTGAAATTGGAGTGGCTTGTGCCCTTTTTAATAGTCGAAAGTTATTGGAAAGTGACAAACACACCTCTCACGCCCACCATTTCCCCAAACACATCCAATCAAAATTTTGAGATAGCCATGTTGTTGGACGTAGTTGAAAGTTCTGGAAATTCGGTCTTAGAGGATGACAAACACCCTAACAGACCTTAGGGTAAGGGTTGTAATTTATGCCCTGGGGGCCTATAAGGTGTTTATAGAAAGCGTTGTCGTTTCCAAAAGTACTCATTCGATTGGAAATCGAAAGGCCTAGTGCCCTTTTTAATAGTCGAAAGTGACTTGAAGGCCTGACATTTTTATAGTAAAGATCGAAGGGGGTAAATGTATTACTTTTTGTTGTTGTTGTTTAGACCAGGGCACTTCGTATCGAAGGAGCTGTCGTGGGAACTTCGAAAAGGGCTCATTCGATTGAAAATAGAAAGGGCTGATGCCCTTTTTAATAGTTGAAAGTGATTTGAGGGTAACTAATCCCCCTTCTACTCCCACCCTTCCAGGCCAACCCACCCAATTCTGCTCCTAAAATTTAACCAAATCAACATAGCGTAAGTGTATCCAAGCTATCAAAGAAAGTAAACAGGATTTTTTGCGAATGGTATCAAGTTTTCGATTTCAGGTCAACTAGAGGACGTATGAAACTAAATTAAACAGTACTATTTGTGTCCAGATTTTTAAAAGGGCGTATTTTGTTAAAAATTGCTGAAAATTTTTCTCCAGCATACAAATAGCAGGCCAAACTATAAATTCTTAAAAAACGAAAATATTGAAATTATTATTCTCTTTTTCCCTAAAAAGACTATGTCAATATAAAACGAAAACAAATTAATTTAGAAAACTGTTTCCACAAAATATTTTTTTCAAAGAAAAGTAAAGAACTCCATTAAACAAAATATGAGCAAAAATAAAATCAAATAATCTACCAAGCGTGAAACTACCACAAATCAGCATCGATAAATAAATGAAACTTAAAACGAACAGAAATTACAATAATGAACCAAGTCAAACTCAAAACGAGCAGAAATTAACATAAATTGGGCGCAAAACCCCTATGCCTTCCCAAGGCCAGAAAAAAATTTGCCCTTTACTGAAAATACAAATGAATGTGCATTGTCAGTTTAGTACAAATATACTGATATTTAGTAATCAAAATGTTAATATTATTTGATTTATTAAAGTTATAAAAGTAAAAACATTAATGTTTTTTCAGTAAAGTGCAAATTTTGTTCTAGCCTTGGGAAGGCATAGGGGTTTTGCGCCCAACTTATGTTAATTTCTGGTCGTTTTGAGTTTGACTCGGTTAATTATTGTAATCAAAAATAAAACCCAAGTTTATTAAATCATCAAATATTTTTATTTATAAATCAGATGTATCTCAACAGTGTGAATTCTTATTAATCAAAAATAAAGTCCAAGTTTCTTAAATGATCAAATATTTTTTTTTAATACATCAGATTGATCTTAACCGAATGCATTCTTATTAGTCAAAAATAAAACTCAAGTTTCTTAAATGATCAAATATTATTGATAAATCAGATGTGTCTTAACCGTTTGAATTCTTATTAACAAAAAATAAAGCCCAAGTTTCTTAAATGATTAAATATTTTTTAATAGATCAGATGTATCTTAACCGAGTGTGTTCTTATTAATCAAAATTAACGCCGAAGTTTGTTAAATGATGAATTTTTTTTTTTAATAGATCAGATGTATCTTAACCGAATGTATTCTTATTAGTCAAAAATAAAACTCAAATTTCTTGAAAGATCAAATATTATTGATAAATCAAATGTATCTTAACCGTGTGAATTCTTATTAATCAAAAATAAAGCCCAAGTTTCTTAAATGATCAACTACTCTTTGATAAATCAGATGTATTTTAATCGAGTGTATTATTATTAGTCAAAAATAAAACTTAAGTTTCTTAATTGATCAATTATTTTTTTTTAATAAATCAGATGCATCTTAACCTTGTGTATTATCATTAATCAAAAATGAAACCCGAGTTTCTTAAATGAGCAAATATTATTTTAATAGATCAGATGTATCTTAGCCGATTGTATTCTTATAGCCAAAAATAAAACCCGAGTTTCTTAAATGATCAAATATTTTTTTAATAGATCAGATGTATCTTAACCGATTGTTTTCTTATTAGTCAAAATTAAGACTCAAGTTTCTTAAATGATCAAATATTATTGATAAATCAGATGTATCTTAACCGTGTGATTACTTATTAATCAAAAATAAAGCCCAAGTTTCTTAGATGATCAAATATTTTTAATAGATCAGGTGTATCTCACCCGAGTGTATTCTTATTAGTCAAAAATAAAACTCAAGTTTCTTAAACGATTATTTTTTTTTTAATAAATCAGATGAATCTTAACCCTGTGTATTATTATAAATCAAAAATAAAACCCAAGCTTCTTAAATGATCAAATATTCTTTAAGAGATCAGATTTATCTTAACTGATTGTATTATTATTAGTCAAAAATAAAATTCAAGTTTCTTAAATGATCAATTATTTTTTAATAGTTCAGCTACTTTTGAATCAGAATCTTAGATCAAGACCGTTCTTAACCATGATTTCAAATAAACGAAATTTCCACAATAAATATATTAGTATTGAGGGGATAATACTCCGAAAGGTGTCCTATCCCTTCGATTCCTGGTACCGGAACTTTTTTTAAGCTACTGGATATGTGGCACTTCAAGGTATTTTCCAAGACGCTAGTCAAGTGGGGTATCCCCGCATGTAAAGAATGATCTTAGTGCTCCTTCTAAATTCATAAGGCTTCCGGAAGGCACCTTCCTTCAGGGCATTCTCCAAGACGCATGTGCTGTTCTTTATTTGGTCTATTGCGCACAGGTGGTTGTTACGTCATAGTTTAGCAGATATTATTATTTAATTATGGAAATTCATAAGGGTTAAGAGCTAACTAAAGTAAGTTAGTGGAATTAGGTTTTGGCACGCAGGTGCTATTGCTTACATTTGACGCTACACATACAGATGGCTGTTGCTTCTTACTGCATGGGCGTCCATAGCTGAATTTTACGTGGGCTTACCTGATCCAATCGGCACTTCCAGTGTTGGATATCGACCCCGGTGCCGTGCCGATACATGCATCGAACGCCGCCGTCGAGAATCCCGCTCAACTGTCACTGAAGTGTCGTAATACTGCCACCACCAGGCTGGCGGCAGCGGTCCACTGACTCTGAATTAATTTGAGCCAATTCTTTATTGCGTCAACCGCAATGTTGGAGCTTTTCTTTTCTCGTGTGGTTAAGGATTTCGATGTTCCTGATTAGAAATCAAGTGCTGTTTTCAAAATTAAACCAACAAGTGCGCACATAAATAATTTGCATGAATTCTTTGTGCTCCCAGGGAGGTAAAACAACGAACGCCTTATGCTCAATCGCCGCCGACGATAGGCCCGGTCAACTGCCACCAAACTGTCGTAACGCCGCCTCGGCTGGTGGGGGCGTTCTGCTGACTTTGAATTAATTTGAGCCAATTTTTATTGCGTCAACCCCAATTTTGGAGCTTTTCTTTTCTCGTGTGGTTAAGAATTTCGTTTTTCCCGCTTAGAAATCAAATGCGGTTTTTAAAATTAAACAAACAAATGCACACACAAATAATTTTCATGAACTCCTTGTGCTCCTACGATGAATTTTTATTCAGCACTAGTTCCTGTAGCACAGCCATTAAACAGGCAGTTGTCTTTTGAACTGACACCAGATTAAATTCCATGTAGGAACTTGGGATTCAATGACCTCTATATTTCAAGACAACTTGGTATAGCAAAGAATCTATATTTTTTGAGTCCTTGACTTAGGCTGGTGTTTACAGATACTAAGGTATTGATTCCGTTATATAAATGCGTTACTCGAAACGGTAGGTTCTGAAAAGTCTCAAGCTCCTAACTGTTAAATTCTGGCTGATCTGTATTTAAGAGCTCAGATCTTTATTATCAAAACCACCTAGATTGAAAGGGAATATGCCTTTCAAATCCCTTCTAGATGCTTGATATTATGAAAGTTAAGGGGAAAGATTTTCCTACCAGCCCAGCTGTGATGTAACTTGTGACAGTTCTTCTCGATGGTAACGGTCACTCGATCAAAAAAATACTACTAGTTTTGATAATTAACTTTGTTAGGAATACATAGCTGTTAGATACTTCAACTATTATGCAAGGGTTCTGAAATACCACTGCCATTTCGTTTCTACCAGATTTCTCCTTCTCTCGATGAATAACGAAAAAGACCAGCGTCCAGGCAGCGACTCACAAAGTTTCTGACTCGTGAATTGGCCGAACTCTTATGTAAATTAAAGCTGGGATTTGAGAATGAATGATCAAAACAAACTTTTTTGTGGTCAACAATGATCAAGCCAAAGGCGTGGCGCTGCTGCTATTTTTTGCCCCCACCACTGCCCACATTCCCTTATTCGCAGGGCGCTGTGGTCTAGTTGTATAATAGAAATCTCAAAACAAAACATAAAATATAAGGCAGCGTCATTCACCCAGGGGGGGGGCTGGTGCCCCCTTCTGCCCCCTACTTATGGGCGCTCATGTCTCACTGCAATAACTATAGCAAGTACTATTGTTTACTTATGGAAATTCATAAGGTTTAAGAGCTAACTAAAAGCAGCCTAGCGGAAATAGGTTTTGGTACGCAGGTGCTATTGTTTACATTTAACTCTGCACACGCAGGTGGATATTCTGTCTCATTGCACATACTATATTAAGTGCTATTGTTTACTTATTGAAATTCATAAGGGTTAAGAGCTAACTAAAAGTAGGCTAGTGGAAATAGGTTTTGGCATGTAGGTACTATTATTTACATTTGACGTTAAACACACAGGTGGATGTTGCATCTCACTGCATGTACTCTTTTTTCAAGACATCTCTCTTCAAGACGTTTTTTAAGACACTTTAAAACACTTTTCAAAACACAGGCTCATTGTGGGAAACCCCCGAGTGTAAAAAATGATCGTAGTACCCCCTCGAAAATTCATAAGGCTTCCGAGCACACAGCTCTCTCCAACTCCATTATCATTCCAATTCTGGTTCCGCCGGTTTTTGTTCCGGTTCCACCAAATCCAGTTCCTCCGATCCCATTTCTGGTTCCAGTTCCACCCGGGTCCCAGTACCGGTTCCCATCGATCTGGTTCATCCAGCTCCAGTTTCAGTTCCAGTTCCGGTTCCGCCAGTCCCAATTCTGGTTTCACCGGTCCCAGTTCCGGTTCTGCTGCTTCTGGTACCGGTTCCATCTGTTCAAGCTCCAGTCCCGTCGGTACCACTTGCGGTTCGAGGTCCACCGCTTCTGGTCCGGGTTCTAGTTCCAATTCCACCGTTTCCAGGATTTTTTTTATTTGGCTGCCCCCATGGTACTCTGTGGCTGGTCATCGACAATAGTTAATCTATTGTATGTTTTTATTCAGTAATAACATTATACTGGTAGAGTAAACACTTACATCATACTTTGAAAAGTGAAGACAAAATATTTCAAGAATGTATGTGTACATGATAGAGCTATTGCAGAATAGAATGCTCGTAAGAATGAATATCTGAACTACAAAATAAGCAGTAATGAAGATCTTATCGGAAATGTATGCTTGCGTTGACAGGACAGTGAGAGATTAAGTTTATTTGGAGTTCCCTAGAATTTCCTTCGTCAAAATCGTGGATATGTGAGAGGAATATTTCCAGAAATGATAGTACTCAAATAGAATGCAAGTCTAAAACTAATAGTTGACGAAGAGAAGAATCTTCTTGCTACTGCTTGTGGTAACACGTTATCCATTTATAAATTATATCGCCATGTTTTGGGGCGTTAGCATTCAAACGGAGGGTAAAAAAAGAGAAGGGTACTATTCTAGCCTTATCATAAACCATATCTTATCTACGTGTCTGAACTGTTACCTGTGTACAAATAATGTGTTAATAGACAGTGAAATCGTAGGCAAAAAAAGGGCATTGGCATATAATATCTCCAAGAAATATAAAGACGATTCAATGTAAAACAAAGCGCCAGTAAACGTTACTAGTACCATCGACAGTTTACCAACAGATACAGTCAATGAACCCAATAATACCAATGATAAAATTCATACTGAACCCTTAACTCTAACCATGTTAAAAGTCGTGTATGACCCCGTAACGGAATAAGTGTCATGTCAAGAGAAAACAGGGTGAATCATTTTGTGGAACGAGTTCGAAACATTCAAATTTTTTTATGGTGATATTAATAACATCCGATACTGTACATGTCATTACTTCAATAAAAATACCCAATTGTATTATTTTTTATGTCTCCATTATCTTTCAATGTATAATAGGTTGTGGCTAGGTGTTGGGATATGCGTAAAGTCAAACTTTGAAGTGAAAAAGATGTGAGCTCCAACTTGAAAAAATGCAATTAGCAGGAATATTAAGAAAAGGAACTTTTTCTTAAAAGATTTTATAAAGCCTTTTGAAAAGTATTGCTTGTTGTTGGGGTAAAGCAGTTGTCGAAAATCAATTTGCGGGTAAAAACGATGTGCATTTCAACTTGAAAAAAAAATGGGGTTAGGAACTAAATTTTTTCGTAGATCAAGGACAGGTGAATAGGATATTTCATAAGTCAGAGACGCACCAATGAGATATTTTTTCTTAAAGACATTTTATTACAATGGAAAAGAATGACTATTGTTTTTCTTACGTAAAATGTCATTACATAAAATATTACTTTTTGGATTTACTATGAATCATTCAATATGGGATTTTTAGAGGGAGCTTATGATAATCAATATCCTCATTACCCTGGAGCCTCCCCTGGTCAACCTTCGGAGGGCCCCATGTTCCACTCCAGGGGTCCCTAATTTAACAAATTTCATGATAGCTAACTTTGCCACCTATGAATCATTTAACATGGGATTCCTAGAGGGGACTTGCAATCTTCTCTTTTCCAAATAGCCCAGAGAACCCCTCGGTTCCACCTTCGAAGGGCCCCTTTTAACCCTCCAGGGGCCCCAATGTCAACAGATTTAATGCTAGCGAACTTTTTCCCCTATTAATCATTTAATAGGGGATTTTTAGAGGGAATTTGTGATCGTCCATACACCCAACAACTTTTAGACCCCTCGTGCCGAAAATTCAAAGGGTCCCACGTATCCCTTGAGGGGCCACAACGTCAATAAATTTCAGTCTAGCGAATTTTTCCCCTATGACTAATTTAATATGAAATTTTTTGGAGGAAACTTTTGATTGTCCGTATCCCAAAAAAAGACTGAGCCCCTGGAGCCAACTTTCAAAGGGCCCCCTTTACCCCTCCACCCACTAATGGCAATAGATTTCATGCTATCGAACTTTTTCCCCTGCGAATCATTTACCATGAATCATTTATCATGGGATTCTTTACAGGGAACTTGTGATCCTCCATATCCGAAACAACCCTGATACCTTTCGGGGCAACCTTCGGAAGGCCCCATATCCCCCTAAAAATGAATAACATTAGCGATATTTTTAGCCTGAAAATTAAGCAAGGCTAAAAATGGTAGATATTATAGATATTTTTTTCAAATTCTAAAAAACAAGCAAAACAGAATTTTTAAAGTCAGAAAAACAATCAAGACATATTTGTTTTCAGAAATCGAACACGTGAACAAGTTTTTTTTAAATTCGGAGACATGAATGTAAATTACAGGGCTTTTAACAAAGTCTGACAGAGATGAACAGGATTTTATACGTCATAAACATGCTAAGTCCTAAACATGCAAAAAAATTCAAAGGTCAGACTTATGACCGAGTTTTATTTTTCAAAGTCAGAGCCACAAGAAAAAGAAATTTTTTCTTTCAGTAAATTAAAAAAAACACACAGAATAGATTTTTCAGTTTTAGATTTTTTCTTTAAGATTTTTTTTCTTCAGATCTCCTGTTTCGATATTTTTTTCTTCGAGAATTTTTCTTCAGAATTTTTTTTCACTTATTTTCAAAAGGTTAACATATATTCAAAACTGATTTTTTAAGGATATAGACACGTGACTGAGACTTTTTTTTCAAGTCAGAAGGTTGTGAAAAGGATTTTTTTTTCAAATTAAAAAAACAGAATTTTTTAAGGACGCACAGACAGACCGGCAAAATGCACACAGAAACAACACACACATAGACAAAAAGACACACAGAGAGACAAAAATACACCCACGCACAAACACACACATACAGACTTACAGACAGACAGACAAAAAGACACACACAAATACAGAACACACGTACAGAAACACAGACACACAGACAGACAGGCAAAAATAAACACAGACACACACCTGCAAACACAAAGAAATACATGAAAAAGACACACAGACAGAAAGACAATTAGACACACAGATACACAAACACATGTACGTACAGACAGACAGATAGACAAAAAACACAGAAAACCCCGTACAGACACAGAGACAGACAGATAAAAAGACACACAGACACGCACACACACAAAGACAAACAACTACAGACACTCAGACAGACAGACAGGCAAAAAGAAACACAGACACACAGACAGACATAATTTTTTTCTGTTTTCAAGAAAGCAGAATTTTTTTTTATGTCGAAGATAGGTTCAGGAGAAAAAGTTCCTATTCTGTTCTGAATTTTTGCATAGACAAGAGAAAAGTTACACTTCGATTCTTAATTTCCCCAAAAACAGAAAAAAGTTCAACCTCTATTCTGAATTTTCCTAAAACAGAGAAAAAGATTCAACTTCTCTTCTGAACATTCTCAAAACAAAAAAAAAGTTCAACTTCAGTTCTGAAGTTTAACAAAGAAGAGAAAAAGTTCAACTTCGACTTTGAATTTTCCAAAGAAGACACTCGTTCTGAGTTTTACAAAAAGAGAAAAAATTTCAGTTCAATTCTGAATATTCCCAAAGAGAAGATAAAAGTCAAACTTCGGTTCTAAATTTTGGTACTGTGCACCCGCCCCCGATATCAAACACATTTGATATGTCTTGACCGGATACATGGTAGCTATGTACCGGTTACCTGCTCATGTTTTCTCATTAATAATCTGTAACTGATAGGTAACTGAATCATCTAAACTGATAGGTTACATTAGACTAACTTCAAAGCAGTTAGTCTAATGTAACCTAACAGTTGAAATAGTTGAGTTACCTATCTGCTATGAATTATGAATGAGAAATTAATAGCGGGTACCCGATATATGGCTACTCGGTATACGGTCAAGACACATCAATTGTGTTTGACATTGAAGGCGGGTACGCGGTTCCAAAGTTTCGAAACGAAGTTGGACTTTCCCTCTTCTTTGGTAAAATTCAGAACAGATATGTAATTTTTTCTCTTTTTAGAATATTTAGAACAGGTGTTGTTTTTTTCTCTTCTTTGAAAAATTCAGACTTGATGTTGAACTTTTTCTCTTCTTTGGAAAAATTCAGAACTGAAGTTGAACTTTTTTTCCGTTTCTAGAAAATTTAAACAAAAGTTGAACTTTTTCTTCTGTTTCAAGAAAATTCAGAACAAAAGTTGAACTCTTTTCTCTGTTTTAGGAATATTCAGAATTGAAGTTGAACTTATTTCTCTTTTTTGGTAAAATTCAGAATAGAAATGTATTTTATTCTCTATTCTGGAAAAGTTAGAGTAGGAACTAAACTTTTTTCTCTTCTTTGGCAAAATTCAGAACTGGAGTTGAACTTTTTCTGTTTTAAGAAAATTCAGAACTGAAGATGAACTTTTGGATCTATTTTGGTAAAATTCAGAACAGAAGTTGAACTTTTTCCTCTTTTTTCATATCTTCACATCTTCACATCAATCCTTTCACATCTTTCCGACCTGAAAAAAAGCCTCATTCACGTGTCTATGACCTTTCGAAAAAGTTCTGATTTGAATGTGTTTTAACCTTTTGATAAAACCACTATTCTTATTTCTCTTACTTTTGAAAAAAATAAACCTCATTCACATGCCTCTGACTTAAGAATAAATCTTGATGAAAAAAAATCTTGAAGAAAAACATCTTGAAGAAAAAAATCTTGCTGAAAAAAATCTTGAAGAAAAAAAATCTCGGAGAAAAAGATTTTGAAGAAAAAAATCTAAAAGAGACTTACACGTTTCTGTCTAAGAGTTAGGTTAGAACCCATGAAAATGCCCATTCACAATGTCCCTGACTTAAAAAAAAAGTTTATCTTTCTCTGGCTTCTTAAATCTGTTAAAGTGTCTCTGACTTAAGAAAACACCATTCACGTGTCTCTGACTCCTTAAATCCTGTTAATGTGTCTCTGACTTATAAAAACATCATTCACGTGCCTCTGACCTTTGAAGAAAACCTGTTTGCGTGTCTGACCTAGGTATAAAATCCTTTTCATATCTCTCAGACTTTGGTAAAAACCCTGTATTTCACATTCGTGGATCTTTGAATTTTAAAAATCTCATTCACGTGTCTGACTTCTAAAAAGAAATCTTTGGAATGTTTTTCTGATTTTGAAAAATTCTGTTTTGCTTGTTTTTTAAAATTTGAAAATATAATGTCTGTAATATGTACTTTTCTAAACCTTGTTTAGTTTTAAGGCGAAAAATGTCTCTAATGTTCATCATTTTTATAGGGAGAAGGGCATCCTCAAGAGGTTGCCCCGAAGGGTCTCAGGGCTGTTGAGGACACGAAGGATCACAAGTTTCCTCTAAAATATCCTATATTAAATGGTTCATATAGGGCCATAGTTCGCTAGCAGGAAATTTATTGGCATTGCGGCTAATTTTCATCATTTTTAGGGGGACCCTAGAAAGGTTACCCCGAAGGGTTTCAGGGCTTTTTGGGAGATGGAGGATCATAAGTTTCCTCTAAAAATCCCATATTAAATGGTTCATATAGGGTCATAGATCGCTAGCTTGAAATTTATGGACATTGGGCCCTCTGAAGGTTGATCCGGATGGTCTCAGGGCTGTTCGGGATACGGAGGATCACAATTTCCTCTAAGAAATCGCATATTAAATGACTCATAGGGGACAAAGTTCGCTAGCACAAAATCTATTGACATTGAGGTAGGGGGGCCTGGATGGGTACATAGAGACCTCCGAAAGTTAGCCTGAGGGTAGCTCAGGATTGTGGGGAATACAGAGGATCATAAGTTCATTCTAAAAAAATCCCATATTAAATGATTCATATGGGGTAAAGTTCACTAGTCTGAAGTTTTTTGCCATTGGGACCCCCCGAGGGAGATATTAGGCCCTCAAATGGTTGCTACGAGGGGCCTCAGGGTTGTTGGGGATATGGAGGACCGCAAGGTCTTCTGAAAAATCCCATATTAAATTATTCATAGGGGACAAAGTTCGCTAACATAAAATCTATTTACATTGGGGTGGGGGGCTCCGGAGGGGTACATGGGGCCCTCAGAGAGTTTACCCAAAGGGGGCTCAGTGTTGTTGGGGATATGGAGGATCATAAATTCCCTCTAAGAAGTCCCATACAAAATGATTCATAGGGGAAATAGTTCGTACATAAAATTTATTGATATTGGGGCCCCTGGAGGGGTACATAAGGCTCTCCGAACGTTGACCCGATAGAGGATCAGGGCTGTTGGGATAATGGATGATCATAAGTTCTCTCTAAAAATCCCACATTAAAAGCTTCATAGGGGACAAAGTTCTCTAGTATGAAATTGATTGATGTTGGGGCACTCTGGAGGCGGGTATGGGGCCTTCGAAGGATGGCTCGAGGGGTCTGAGGGTTGTTTGGGATATGAAGGTTCATAAGCTCCTTCTCATAATCCGATGTTAAATTATTCATAGGGTGTAAACTTCGCTAGCATGAAATTTATTGACATTGGGGCCCCTGGAGATGTACACGGGGCCCTCCGAATGTTGGCCAAAGTGGGGATCTGGTTTGATGATGGCATGTAGGATCACAAGTTCCCTCTACAAAAATCTCATAATAATCGATTCATAGGGGGCAAAGTTCACAAGCATGAAATTTATTGACAATAGATTCCCCTGGAGGGGATAATGGGGGCCTCCCAGGGTTGAATCGAGAGGGCTCAGGGTCAATGAGGACATTAATGACCATAAGCTCCTGCTAAAAATCCCATATTATATGATTCATAGTGGGCAAAGTTCGATAGCATGAAATTTAATGACATTGGGGAACACTGTAGGGGACCTGGGGGCCGAAGGTTGTCCCAAGGGGCCTCAGAGATTTTGCGGCAGGATTTTTTTTACCCAAAAATTGAATTTCGTCTTTGGTAAATCATTTTATTTTTCGTAGTGAAATTCAAAATAATATATTTGTAATGACATTTTACAAAAGCAAAAACCTTAGTCCTTCTTTTTTCCAAGGTAATGGAATGTCGTTAAGAAAAAACTGTCCCATTGATGCGTCTCCGACTTATGAAAATCCCGTTCACGTGTCTTTGATAATATTGTTCTTCATCAAGATAATGTGAAATCGTTTTATTTTCTGAGTGAAATCCAAAAATAATATTCTATTTAATTATATTTTACGTAAGACAAAATGATAGTCATTCTTGTCCATGGTAATGGAATGTCGTTAAGAAAAAAGCTGTCTCATTGAAGCATCTCTGACTTATGAAAAATCCTATTCACGTGTCTTTGATCTTCGAAAAAAAATCAGTTGCTAACCCCATTTTTTTCAAGTTGGAGTACGCATCGTTTAATCCCGCAAATTGATTGTCGACTTTAGGCATACCCCAACACCAAGCAATACTTTTCAAAAGGCTTTATAATATCATTTAAGAACAAGTTCTTTTCTTAATATTCCTCCTAATTTGCAAAACGGGATATCTGAAACTACATTCTCAAACTCATAACTTTTGAAAAAAAAATTATAAACGTTGGAGTTGCTAAAATACCCTAAAAGTAATGGAGACATAACAAAGTAATGCAGTGAGACATGACACATATTCCACTTCTGAGTTATAAGAGACTTTTAAAATGGTTTCAGCTACAGATTCAATATGCGTATTGTCATTGGTATTATTGGGTTCAATGACTCTTGGTAAACTGTCGATGGTACTAGTAACGTTTACTGGTGCTTTGTTTTTCATCGAATTATCTTTATATCCCTTGGTGATTGAACCCAAAGCCCTTTTTATTTTGTTTGCAAATTCACCTTTCTATTTACCACATTATTTTACACAGCTAACACTTCTGGCACCTAGACAAGATATGGCTTATCATATTGCTAGAAGAGTACTCTTGTCTTCTTTTCCCCTTCCGTTGAATTCTAATATCCGAAAGATGGTGGTATAGTTTATCAACGGGTAACGTGTTACCACCAGCAGTAGCAAGACGTTTGCCCTCATCGTTAACTATTAGTTTTAGACCTGCATTTTGTTTGAGTGGTTTCATCTCTGGAAATGTTACTCTCACACATCCACCATTTTGACGATGGAAATTCTTCGGTACTCCCAAGAAATTTCATCTCTCACTATCATGTCAGTGCACGCATACATTTCCGATAAGATCTTTATTATTTCTTATTTCGTAGTTCAAATATTCATCCTTACGAGCATTCAATGCTACAATAGCTCTATCATGTAGACACACATTATGAAATATTTCACTTTCACTTTTTAAAATTTCATATAAATGTTTACTCTACCAGTTTACTGTTAGTACTGAATGAAAACATACAATGAACTAACTACTGTCGATGACCAAACACAGAGTACCATGGGAGCAGCTCCATAAAGAAAAACTGGAACCTGCGAATTTAGAACTGGGACCGGTGGGACCGGAACTAGAACCGGTAGAACCGGGACCGGAAGCGGTGGAACCGGAACCAGAACTGAGAGCGGTGGAACTGGAACTTTGACCGCTGGAAGCAGGACCACAAGTAACGTAACAGCAACCAAAACAGGGACCAGCGGAACCAGAAATGGAGCTGGAATCGGAACCGGTGGAATTGGAGCTGGAACCGGAAACGGCACCGGTGAAACCGGAACTGGAACCGTTGGAACTGGTACCGGCGGGACTGGAACCGGTGGGACTGGAAACAGCTGAACCGGAACTGGATCTGGAACCAGCGGAACTGGAACTTGAACTGGGACCGGTGTTGGAACCAGAACTGGGACCGCTGGAACTTGGACCGGAACGGGCTGGAACCGAAACTGAAACGGGAACCGGTGGAACCGGAACTGGAACTGGGACCGGGGTGGAATTGGCGTAACCAGTTACGAATTTTCGAGGGGTTATTACGATCATTTTTTTATGCGGGGGTTCCCCACTATGGGCGTGTGTCTTGAAAAGTGTCTTGAAATGTCTAAAAAAACGTCTTGAAGAGAGATTTCTTGAAAAAAATTATATACAGTGAGACCCAATAGCCACCTGTGTGTGTAGCATCAAATTTAAACAATAGCACCTACGTGCCAAAACCTATTTCAACTTGCCTGCTTTTAGTTAGCTCTTAACCCATATGAATTTCCGTACGTAAACAATAGCACTTGCTACAGTATGTGCAGGGAGACAGAAAAGCGACCTGTGTTTGTAGCGTCAAATGTAATTATTTACACTTGCGTGCCAAAACCAATTTCTACTAACCTACTTTAGTTAGCTCTTAACCCTTATGAATTTCCTTAATTAAATAATAACATCTGCTAAACTATGACGTAACAACCACCTGTCGGCAATAGACCAAATAAACAATAGAACCTGTGTCTTAGAGAATGCCCTGAGGGAAGGTGCCTCCCGGAATCCTCGTGAATTTTGAAAGCGCACTAAGATAATTTGGTTTTTTACATGCAGAGGTTTACAATTTTAGATATGAAAAACGAACAGAAATTACTAAAAACAAAACTTTCATAGGCAGCGCAATAGCGCTGTCTAAGTAAAGAAGGATGTTGGCACAATGTATTATTTATTTTTAGTTTTTGGTTTTCTTCCATACCAGGGCACTTCGTATCGGAGGAGTTTTAAGTTATGCCTTGGGGGCATATAAGAACGATGTTATTACAAAATATTATTTTTTTTCCTTCAGACCAGGACACTTTGTATCGAAGAAGCTGTCGTAGAAACTTCGAAAAGGGCTAATCCAATTGGAAATTGGAGTGGCGTGTGCCCTTTTTAATAGTCGAAAGTGATCGGAAGGCAACTAACACCCCTCCACGCCCACCATTTCCCGAATCATATCCAACCAAAATTTTGAGATAGCCATTTTATTCAGTGTAGTTGATTTCCAGATATAAAGTATGCTTTTGATGAGGACACTCCTCCCCCAGCCCTCAGGGCAAGGGTTGTAAGTTATGCCCTGGGGGCATATAAGGCTTTTATAGAAAACTTTGTCGTAGAAACTTCAAAAAAGGCTCATTCGATTGGAACTTCAAAGGGCTAGTGCCCTTTTTAATAGTCGAAAGTGATTGGAGGGCAACTAACCCCTCTCTCATGCCCATCTTTTCCCTAAACACATCATAAAAGGCATATAAGGTTTTTAGAGGAAGCGTTGTCGTAGAGACTGCAAAAAGAGCTCATTCGATTGGAAATTGAAAAGGCTAGTGCCATTTTTAATGGTCTAAAGTGATTGGAAGGCAACTAACACCCTTTCCACGCCCACCATTTTCCCAAGCACATCCAATCAAAATTTTGAGATAGCAATTTTGTTCGACGTAGTTGAAAGTTCTGGTAATTATACCTTTGGGCAGGAAACTCCCCCCACACTCTTCAGGGCAAGGGTTATAAGTTATGTCCTCGGGGCATATAAGATTTTCATTAGATCTTTGTCGTAGAAACTTGAAAAAAGGCTCATTCGATTGGAAATTCATAGGGCTAGTGCCCTTTTTAGTAGTCCAAAGTGATTGAAAGGCAACTAACACCCCTTCCACGCCAACCATTTTTCCAAACACATCTAATCAAAATTTTAATATAGCCATTTGTTCAACGTAGTTGAAAGTTCTAGAAATTAGGTCTTTAAGGATGACAACCCCTCACCCTCAGGGCCCTCGGGGCAAGGGTTACAAGTTAGGCCCTAGGGGCATATAAGGTTTTTATTGAAAGCTATGTCGTAGAAACTTGAAAAAGGGTGCGTTCGATTGGAAATTCAAAGGGATAGTGCCCTTTTTAACGCTCGAAAGTAATTGAAGGGCAACTAACCCCCCTCTTACGCCCACCTTTTCCCCAAACACATCAATTCCGAATTTTTAGATAGACATTTTGTTCAACATGGTTGAAAGTTTTGGGAATTAGGTCTTTAAGGAGAACACACCTCCCCCCCCCCAGCCCTCAGGGCAAGGGTTATAAGGGTTATAAGGTTTTCATTGAAATCTTTGTCGTAGAAACTTGAAAAAGGGCTCATTCGATTGGAAGTTCAAAGGTCTTTTTAATAGTCGAAAGTGATTGGAGGGCAACTAACCCCCCTCACACGCCCACCTTTTCCCTAAACCCATCCAATCAAAATTTTTAGATAGCCATTTTGTTCGACGTAGTTGAAAGTTTTGGAAATTAGGTCATTAAGGATAACAACACCCCCCTCCCCTCCCACAGCTCTCAGGGCAAGAGTTGTAAATTATGCCCTGGGGGCATATAAGGTTTTTATAGAAAATGTTGTCGTAGAAACTTCAAAAAGGGCTTATTCGATGGAAATTGAAACGGCTAGTGCCTTTTTTAATAGTCGAAAGTAATTGGAGGGCAACTAATCCCCCTCTCACGCCCACCATTTCCCCAAACGCATACAATGAAAATTTTGAGATAGCCATTTTTTCAACGTAGTTGAAAGTTCTGGAAATTAGGTCTTTGTGCCCTCACAGCCCTCAGGGCAAGGGATGTAATTTATGTCCTTGGGGCATATAAGAGAATTATAGAAAGCGTTGTCGTAGAAACTCAAAAAGGGCTCATTCGATTGGAAATTCAAAGGGCTAGTGCCCTTTTTAATAGTCGAAAGTGATTGGAAGGCTTGGCATTTTTATAGTAAAGATTGATGTGGGTACAATGTATTATTATTTTTTTCTTTTTACTGTTTAGACCAGGGCACTTCGTATCGAAGAAGTTGTCTTAGGAACTTCAAAAAGGGCTCACTCGATTGAAAATAGAAAGGGATAATGCCCTTTCCAATATTCGAAAGTGATTGGAGGGCAACTAGTCCTCCTCCCACGCCCATCCTCCCATTTGCCCGTTATGTTTAAAAACTAAATGTTGCCTTAAGATTAAATCCAAATACACTGTGTTAATGCTAATTCCCAACAAGGCATCTCAGCAGTATCCCAAGAACGACTGAGGGTATTATGTTCAAAGTTTTGGGGTACTTCTGCTCTTAAAATTTAACCAAATCAAAATAGCGTAAGTGTATCCATGCTATCAAAGAAAGTAAACAGATTTTTTTTGCGAATAGCATCAAGTTTTCTATTTCAGGTCAACTAGAGGAGGAATGAAACTAAATTAAACACTGCTATTTGTGTCCAGGCTTTTAAGAGGGTGTATGTTGTTAAAAATTGCTGAGAATTTTTCTCCAGCATACAAATAGCAGGCCAAACTATAAAATCTTAAAAAAAAAACGAAGAAATTTTAAGAATTGTTTTCTTTTTCCCTGAAAAGACTATGTCAATATAAAACGAACAGAAATTAATTAAAAAAAACTTTTTCTGCAAAATAAGTTTTTCAAAGAAAAGTAAAGAAATTCATTAAACCAAAAATGAGCAAAAATAAAATCAAATAATCTACCAAGCGTGAAACTACCACAAATCAGCATCGATAAATAAATGAAACTCAAAACAAGCAGAAATTACAATAGATAACGAGTCAAACTGAAAACGAGCAGAAATTAACGTGAGTAGGGCTTTTTAAAGTTCCGAAAAACATACAGGTAACAAATTAGAAAAATTTTATACATAAACAAATTTACATAAAATTTTTAACCAAACCAAAGAATGGTAAAATTTTTAAATTTTTGATACCTCGATATTACCGAATTCTGGGACAATTCATTGGTCAAAACTCTTACAGCTTTATTTTGTAACACACGGAGCGGATACAAATGGCTAGTGAACATCGATGACCAAACTGTAACACAGTACAGCAAATATAGATGAACAAGAGAAAAATATAACATTCTATTAACCTTGTTGAGAAAAAAAAATTTCAACTTCCGCAGAGTTCCAACGTTTTTGGCTAATTTATTATTTATAAATGCAATATGATCTTTAAAACTTAGGCATGCATCTACCATTACTCCAAGATACCTTACAATACTTGTCCGTTTTATACTTCCATTTACTCACTCAATTTCTTCAATCCATGGATAGTAATTTGCACTTCTGCCATATAACATGAACGTCACCTCTCGATTATCATCATTCCTTGTTTCATGCCATTTTTCAAATCCCCTTCTGTTTTCGCAGCCTTTGTAAATTGAGTATCATCAGCAAAACTTGGAAGTATTGCTTGCGCCGGGCCATCAGAGTACCTTGGAGTTGACAGTTGTTTGAGGCATCCTTTTAGATCAATAATGTGCACAAGAAATAATAGGGGACCCAACACAGACCCCTGTGGCACTCCGCACTTAACTACCATCTCTTCTGACAGGACTGTGCCCAGCCGTACTCTTTGCGTTCTTCCTTCAAGAAGTGAAGCAATCAATTTCAGACTTTTAAAACGAATTCCAGCATTTTCAAGCTTCCTTCATAATATCTAGAAAAATTGAACCCACCTTTAAATCTGAATCTAGGCAATCGTTAACAAAGTTATAAAAGTAAAAATATTTATATTTTTTCAGTAAAGTGCAAATTATGTTCTGGCTTTGGGAAGCCATAGGGGTTTTGAGCCCTACTCATGTTAATTTCTGCTCGTTTTGAGTTTGATTCGGTTATATATTGTAATTCCTGATCGTTTTGGGTTTCATTTATTTATCGATGCTGATTTGTTGTAGTTTTACGGTTGGTAGATTACTTTATTTGTGCTCATATTTGGTTTAATGGAGTTCTTTACTTTTCTTTGAAAAACTTATTTTGTGGAAAAAATGTTTTTAACTAATTCAAAAAAGAAGTTTTTCCAAGGAAAGCAGAGGCGTATTAAAACTTATTAGTCGTATTAGTCGTATTAGACGAGCAGAAATAAAGTCATAAAAAACTTTAAAGTCAAAGTGACAAGAAACTTCTACCAAAGAATATTTGGAACTCGCAACAAACAAAAATTCAAATAAAATAATCACATTAAACATTAAGGCAACAGGTAGAGATATAGATTAATAACTAAATCCTAGAAAGAGTAACAATTAAAATGAAGGTCTGCAGGCAAATTTGAAGTGAACAGAAATATCTACAAAAAGGAGTTGGGCTACTACCCACCCACCCCTAACAGTGCACCTTTTAAATTCAATTTTAAAATTTCTGCTTTACTGAATAACGATATATATTTAACAAATAGTTTTACAGACACAACATGGAAAAAATAAAACTCCACTGTTAAATAAAATATTAAGGTTCTTAGATTTCCAGGAACTAACATCATTATATACAAAACTTTCATATATATTTTAATTATCTAATTTCAGTCATCTTGATTATTAGAAAGATTTCGTTTTGTTTTTCGTTGACTTTTTTTAAAAACTAAAGAATGTTGTACAAAACACATATAGTTTTCAAGTATTCACTAATCACTTAATAGACTTTAGAAGGTCTACGTTTATGAGAAGGGAAAAGTATCCAAACACCCGTCTTTAGTAATTTATGTTCGTTGGCATGAGTATTCTTTTTAATTTTTTCTCGTTTTAGCGATTAATTATTTATTTAGTTCAATACCTTTATTACCTTTTACCAATATATTTGATGTGATTAATTATTTTAATTTCTCTTCGTTTTAGGCTTCAACAAGTTTCTTAACAACAACTGAACTATTAAGATTTAGGTGGAGCGTATATTATTCTTCAACCTCAGTCCAAAACAAAGAAAATAAGATCCCAAACTCAACGAAAATACCAAGCAGAAATGGCTTGCAGAAGCTAATTGTAGATCTTTCGGATTCAAAAGGAAATTCTCCTTTTCTGGATCCCTAACTACCCAATTGTATTATTCATAAAGAATACTTTAGCATTGGGGCCAAGGAATCATTTCACGTCTTAAGCCCTTTTAGATTTTAGTCTATCTTCAGTTTGAACTTTGAAGCTGCTCCCTGTTTGCTTACCTGGTTAAACGAAGCGTTCCACTCGAAAGCTGGAACATGGCTCGAAAAAATGAATGCTTGGAAGGATGACTTCAAATAGTCTTCTCTTTCACATACCATGGAACTCTTTTGCAGTTTGTACCTTGTAAGCTCCGGTTCAAGAACTAGTGAGAACTATTGTTTTTGGTACCACGCAAGACTTGTACAAAACTTCCCAAAATGTATAGCTGTGTCTTCATTGTGACTCTTTAGGCAAACTGTCCCGCGCTTTATTACTTTTCCTGGAGGCTCCAGTCTTTACGCAATTGAAGTGAATTTTTCTCAAGAAAAGTCGAATCTGGCGAATGAAAAGCTGTTTTAGCTCCACCGACTTTGCCTGAAAAGGCCACAATGAAGAGAGGGCTGAATATCCTTTTCATCAATCTGACCTGAGGTTCTAACTATCTGTAAAAACCATAAAGGTTAAATCCTCACTGTTTTCACACAATAAACTGAAATCGGTGGCAAAAAAATCAAACCAAAACAGGACAAAAAACAAAAAGTTTCTCCCACAACACAATAACTAGGACAATGCCCCTACTTCCCAAAAATAGTGATTGACCTCCGGTCATTTTTTTTAGCATAATCATAGGCGGTAATATTTTTAGACAAGGGAGGCAACCTTTCACAGCTTAATAAAAACGCAAATTACTACTACTACTACTAACAACTCACCGCAGCACCAAGCCGCCTGAGGCCAACACAGCTGCGCACGCTCCTCCTCTACCCCAATCTATTCAAAGCCTCCCTTTTTACACCCGCCCACGAAGTTCCCATTTCCTTTAAATCTTTCTTTGTGACGTCCTCCCACCCCAGACGGGGACGACCTGCTTTCCGTTTAGCCCTAGACGGTTGGCCAAAAAGAACAATCTTGGGCAATCTGTCATCCTTCATCCACACAACGTGCCCTAGCCACCTCAACCTTTCTTTCATTACAGCGCTAGAGAGCGGTATTGAACCAAATTTTTCGTATAGCCTATTGTTTGAAATACGGTCAGTCAGTCGGGTACCCAGAGCAATCCTTAAGCAATTTCTCTGGAAAACATCTCGCAAATCTTCATCTGCTTTTCGGAGCGCCCATGCTTCAAAGCCATATTTGACCACTGTCATCACTGTACCTTCCAATATTCCAATCTTGGTTTGCAGACATATCTTCCTATTCTTCCAAACTTTTTTTAACTGTGAAAAAACATCCTGAGCCTTTGACTTTTCTGTTTTTAACATCTTCACTGCTCCCACCGTCTTTACTAATAATACTACCAAGGCAAGTGAAGCTGCCCACCTGATCAATCTTTTCATTACCCAACGTCACCTTTTCATCTTCACTTATTCCTAGCCTTAGTGACTTAGTCTTCCTAACATTAATTTTCAAACCAATTCTAGCACTCTGAACACGCATTACCTCTAAAACTTCTTTCATTTTGCTCACACTTTCATCTAGGATGCTTAAATCATCAGCATAATCCAAGTCCAGGAGACTTTTTCCTCCCCATTTGATTCCGTGGTATTCCATTGCCTTTCCTGTGCTTCTTAAAACAAAGTCCATCAAAATAATCCATATAAAGGGGGATAAAACACAACATTGCATAACTCCTGATTTAATACAAAACCAGTTGCTAACCTCATTTCCTACCTTAACCGCAGCACTGTTATTCTCGTACAAAGCACTAATCACTTTAATGTATTTGTCTGGTATACCATACAAGGATAAAACCTTTACTAAAGATCTTCTATCAACAGAATCGAACGAAGCTCATAATCTATAAAACTGAGGACCAAAGGTGTTTGAAAACTCAGGCACTTCTCAATTATTAGCCTAAGAGTCGACACATCCTCTACCTTTTCTAAAATCGCACTGCTCTTCTCTTAAAACTTTGTCTACGGCATCTCTCAGTCTAAAAAGTATCATATTACTAAGTAATTTGCTACTTACAGAGACCAGACTAATGCCTCGATAATTACCCCACTCACTTTATCACCTTTCTTATAAAGTGGCTTAATTAAGGTTTTCCTAAAATCGTTAGGTACTTCCCCTTTTTGAAAAATCATATTCATAATCTTCAATAACTTATTTCTAACCTCAGAGCCACCATATTTAAGAAACTCATTTACCACCCTATCAGCATCTGGAGCCTTATTATTCTTTCATCCTTTTAGTACTGTTGCTAATTCCTCCTCACAAAACAAATCTTCCTTCACATCCAAGGTATCACAAACTTTTTCATTTTCCTCTATATTTGTTCCTGCAACTCTATCTCGGTTAAGCAAGTTCTCAAAATGTTAGGCCCATCTCGCTTTAGTTTGTTTCTTATCGCTAATTGCCACCCAATTCCTATCTTTAACTGGGTCAAGTCTGGATTGACTACTCCCTCTCAATTTTTTAACGTGCCAGTACAATATTTTACTGTCATGCTGTCTAGCTGCATCTTCCAGATCCTTGGCAACTTTATCCATGGCCTCCACTTCACACCTCCTTAATTTATATTTTAATGCTTTCTCCACTTTCTTTATATTCCTTTTGTTTTCATACGATCTATCACTCAGATAATTCTTGTAAAAATTCTTCCTCTTTTCTATTAAACATAAAGCTTTTTCATTAATTTTATTAGCTACAGTTCCATCTTTCTTCCCTAAGGCACCTTCAGCAACTTCACAAATTATTTTTCTAAAATTATTCCAACCATCTTCCACAATATCAAATTTTAAACTCTCAAGTTTAGTATTCAACTGTTCCTGGAAAGTTTCTCTCAAATTATCATCCTGGAATCTACCAACATCATAACTTCCCGGGAGGTAGTTACCCTTCCAATATTTCAGCTTCAAATTAACCCTTGACACTACTAGATGGTGATCTTTACTTTTAACATCAATAACAGCACTCCTATATACCCTAGTATCTAGTATTGATCCTGTCAGTCTTCGGTTTACTATAATATAATCAGTAAGGTTTGTTGTCTTACCAACACGTGAATACCATGTTAACTTATGAGCCATTTTATTCCATGAAAAATATTAACATTTAGATATTAATACTTTGAAGTTCGGAGGGAGCTAAGACCTGAACAAAATCATATGTATGTGAGACACAGACAAAATACATGTACCAATTAATAAATATTATTTACCTTACATGGGCCCAATACTACTATTATATACTCTTGCCGTTAGAAGAAGAAGACTTTGTCTCTGCGATGAGAGTATAACGTAAAAGACGTATCTTGGGCATGGCGTAGAGCAATTATAATGCTACCTAATCGAAACAGTTGCGTATTTTCAAATATATCAAATGTGACAAACTCGCAATGCCAAAAAGCACAAAACACAAAAAAGCTATAAAGAAGGAGAAAACCAAAATTAAACTTAAGCTTGGTAAAGGAAAAAATTTACCCAAAGGTGTCAATGTTACTAATACAAGTTTTCAGGCTAGGAAAATTGTCTTGCCAGAACAAAAAGGGTCTGAAAATAACAAACTGATCAATCCCAATAATCTTAGTATCAAGGTAATGTACCAATTGTTCATTTTGATTTTGTTCTATAATCCAATATATTTGTTTGTATTTGCAAACATGCCTCCTCCATCCTAGGCTAGGGTAAGATACCCAGTAGGCCTAGTCAAATATTAGTATTTTTTTGCAGTTCATATTGTTGACTTATGAATAAAGTGAACATACCACTTGATGCCTTTTTTATGATCTTAAAGAATGTAATAATCACTTCTATTGCAAAATTAAAATTTACCCACACTCACTGGTAAATTTTTTGCAGTTCATATTAGCCTATTGACTTACAAATAGCCTAAAGCAAACATACCACTTGATGCCTTTTTTTATGCTCTTTCCAAATATAATAATCATTTTTTTCTGAAATGAAATTTACTCCTACCCCTATATATGTATATGTATACCAATTCATGTTATATATTTGTGCTATAGAGGGGGGGGGGGTGGTGTTTGTAAATTTTATTTCTGATGTAAATGAGAGGTAAGTTTAAACTTTGTGAACTGTGAAAACTTTACCTGCCTACCCCCCAAATGTGCAAATATATACCCTGAATTGTAACCACACAAAGAAGTTATAAAAACTAGCTAAGTTATTGAAAAGTAGTTAAAAATATATCAATAGTTTATAAATAAGTTGTTCAAGAGTAAGAATTATAAGATTTCAAACCTCATTTACTAGGAAACTCAAAAATAAAACATTTTCCTACTGTTTCAAGTTTTTCAAATGCTGTCAACAAAAAATAGCACTGGATTGTGCTATTCAAAACTTTGCCATCAACAATTCATGGTATATTCCAATTCAGGGTATATATTTGCACATTAGGGGGTAGGGGTGTGTAAATTTGAATTTGCAATAGAAGCAATTATTATATCCATAACAAGCATAAAAAAGGCACCAAGGGGTATGTTCACTTTATTTGTAAATCAGTAATATAAACTGTGCAGAAATTTACCCAAATAGCTAATCACCACTTCAACAGTTCAATCATTATAAAATATGTAGCATAGAACCAAGAAATTAGATTGTATCACCATTGGATTTGTCAACATCTTCTTAAAAGGTATTTAATTTGCCTGAAAATCACAGGTTAACCATGTACAAAACTCACAATTTCAAATATACTGATAGACAATAATGGAGTTTAATCTTGGATGCACATTTTAGGCTTAAACCTAACTTTGGAAAATGTTGTCTAAATATGGACCCAGAATCTTAAAGTTAGAACAAATTACCCAAATCAGAGACAGAGTCTTGGAAAAGCTTAGTTTAAGATTGGCAAAGTGTTGTGAAACAGACTAATCATAATCAAATAGCCTAGGCTAAGCTATAGGGGTAAATTTTGTCTAAATGTCAGTATTAGAAAGCCATAAGGGTAAAATTCTAGTTTAGCTACTTTTTGCTATCCTGGAAAGGGTTTAGTTTAGGGAAATTAAACTTTCAGGGATGGGTCTACAGGTTTAAAGTATATCCTTGGGAGGTATTTTGAAGTAACTACCTTTACTCTTTCTCCCTCTAGAGGACCCTGACCTTTGATGACCTTTAAAATCTTTGTGCTATTAAAGTAAAGCTTTGCAAATAGGTCTTCTGCTTAAATGAAGTGCAACAAAAGTGTTTTCATTTTCACAACTTTGCTCAGTCCCAATTTATGAGGTTTCAAAGATCCACAAACAAATTTCCTAAATAAAAAACAACATTGATATGGCTTAAAATTCTATTCAAATAACAGGAATTGTATTTTAAGAACTAAAACCAGAGAAAAGAAATTGATAACTGAAAATTAATGTAAAATGCTGTTTCCCCAAAATTTCAGGTATAGTCCTGTCAAGTAGGCAAATTTCTAAGACTTAGAAATCAGAAGAGGATTAATATGGAAGCTTGGTAATAGCTTTCTGGAGTATGTTTTTGATCTTGGATTCATTACTGAGTTTCATTTTGCTAGTCTAACCCCTTTCCAAGATAGTGAAAAGTAGCTAAACTAGAATTTTGCCACCATAAGTTTTCCAAGATTGTTGTCAGCAAATCCCAACTAGTCTCTTCCTAACTATCTAATGTCAAATTAACATCCAAGATTAGGAGCCTATTGTCTATTTTTGGGGATATCTGTCTAAGATAAGGCACTGGTCCAAGTACTGGGGGCCTTACCTTAACTACCTTAATTTGCACTTTGGAGCAAAATTAGGTCCAAACTGGATCTGTTCTGCTTCATGTCAATGATGTTAATTTGGAACATTACTGTGAAATGGGTCCATTGATGTTGTATTAGTTGGCAGCTGAGAGGAATGGTCTGTCCCACATATATTTCCATGGCTTGTTGTTCTATTCTTTGTCAAGTCTTCACATGAAGGAGGCTCTAATGGGTGCAGTCACAGTTTTGTCTTGAAGGTTGTTCCAGTTTTTGAGAATACGCTTGGTAAAAAAATTTTGGCACATTCTGGTCTTCACTCTTTGCTAGGTTCTGTGAGTGTCCTCTAGTGTTGTGTTGACCTGTATGTTTTGTGAGGAGGGTGTTTTTTGGTTGACTATTATATTTGTAGGTCAGCATCATATAACATCTGCAACATCTGAAGACCAGTGTTGGTAGTTTTACGTGCTCTAGTCTCTTATCATGCAGCATATTTTGCAGACCTGATGCATTTGGTGGAATGTCTTTGAACTCCTTCAGTTATTCTGGTGTCATGCATGTAGGAGGAAGGAGTCAGACATGTTCCAAAATCCAAGAACAGCCTAACAATAGCCTTGTAAAGTCTCAGGAAGACAGTATGGGAGCAGCTGGTGATAGTGCATTTCAGCAGACCTAGACTTGAATTAGCTTTTGACACCACTTGTTGCCATTGCCCATGAAACTTCAGTTGCTCATCAACAAGTACTCCCAAGTTTTGTTCTTCATGACTGGTTTGTAGCTCAATATCAGACTGTGACTTCTGGTTGTGCATGGTATACTGGTGGTGAGGATTGTTATTGCCAAAATGGAGGACACTGCATTTATTGATGTTAAACTTGAGCAGCCATTCACTGGTCCACTTCTGGATTCTCTGGAGGTCTGATTGCAGGCTTTGTTTTATGGCTGGTCCAAAATGCTTGGAGTCATCAGCATAAAACTTGATGTTATTTGTGGCTTCCTTTGTGATATCATTTATCTAAATGAGGAAGAGGGTGAGGCCTTGGACAGTACCCTGAGTAACTCCACTGACAACAGCACATGGTTTTGGGAATATTTTATTGCCATTATTGGTGAAAAGTTCAACCTGCTGCTCTTGATCTGTCAGGATATTCATCACCCATTCTACTACATCATTGTGGATGCCAACTGCTGATAATTTGGCCCTAAGGCGTCTATGGGGCACCTTGTCAAATGCTTTGGCGAGGTCAAGCAAAATAAGGTCAACAGGTAATCCTCTCTCCAGAAGGTCAGTGATGATATTGTAGGTTTCAAGTATTTTGGTCTGAAATGACTTTCCGGCAAGGAAGCTGTGCTGGTCTGGTGACAGTATACTATTAGAGAGAAGATGTTTTAGAATTTTGGTGTTCACAATGTGTTCCAGGGTTTTTGCTACAGCTGAGCCAAATCAAGGAGGGTTGGTCTCTGAGAAAGTCAATGCCTGGTTGGCTTTTCAACTATCTGAGCTAGGATAAGATCATGAAGGAACTCAGAGAAAGGATTAGAGGAGCTTCTATCCTGCTGGAAAGGGTCAAATGGGAAGCCTTCTCACCAGTGAAGGGTGGGAAAGTTGAAGCCACCTGCTATTAGCAAATTCCCTTTGAAGCTTGCAGTTGCCTTAAAAAACATACTTGTAATCACTCTTTCTGTTTCGAGCTGATCTGGGGCAGAGGGGCTCCTATATATGCAGCCTATTCGAGTTACCACTGTGTTTGTGATCAGTGAGATCAAACCATATAGCTTCCACATAATCTGAGTTGCAAGATATACTAACTTGTTGGGCACTGTAGGATGCTTTGACAAGTGCCAATGTACCACGTCCACAATTTGGTGACTGTAAATTCGAAATAACAAAATATCCAGAGAACTTAATATGGGATTCAGTCAACTTAATGCTACTAGACTTTGGGCAAACTCCAGTCAGAAGAACCAGACCATAATTTATTGAGTAAACAACTGTTTTTAGCTCATTCACTTTGCTAGTAAGCTGGTCAATTTTAGTAATAAGAGCAGAAAAAGTTTGACTTACTCTTTGTAGATGTTTCTTACTTTGGTGGTTAGTCTGGCAATTGGGCTTGTCCATGTGGTCGTCTAGTGAGGCAAAAGTTGCTGCAGACATTGATGAACTGTAGGATGCTTTGACAAGTGCCAATGTACCACGTCCACAATTTGGTGACTGTAAATTCGAAATAATAAAATATCCAGGGAACTTAATATCGGATTCCGTCAACTTAATGCTACTAGACTTTGGGCAAACTCCAGTCAGAAGAACCAGACCATAATTTATTGAGTAAACAACTGTTTTCAGCTCATTCACTTTGCTAGTAAGCTGGTCAATGTTAGTAATAAGAGCAGAAAAAGTTGGACTTACTCTTTGTAGATGTTTCTTACTTTGGTGGTTAGTCTGGCAATTGGGCTTGTCCATGTGGTCGTCTAGTGAGGCAAAAGTTGTTGCAGACATTGATGAATTTGCAGTCCAAAAACTTTCAGAGTTCATTTCAGATTTGGATAAATCAGCACTAGAAACAGTTGATTGTCTTTCAGTAGAAATAACACTAGCCTAGTATTTACACTATGTACACTGTCCGATTTTCGGGGTTCTACATCTGCATTAGGGTAGATGCAGTCAGACCGTTTTTTTGTCATGATTTTGAGCACGTATGCCAACCCTACTCTTTTTGAAGCATCTGCTTTGGTTAGGGTAAACAATTAGCAGCCCCACAGAAGGAAACATGCTAATAAAAGAAAAGTAGGCTAAGTATAATTAGATTCCTCATTTTATGTTATTTCCAAATATCATATTTATGTTTGTGATAATATCCCCCCCCCTGATAGGCTAGGTATAGCCCTATGATATATATAAAACTAAGTGGAAAAACCAAAACAATAAATTTCTTACTTTTAAAGTATGACATATGTTTCTTTTAATAAAATTATCATGAAGACATGCCTTGATGAATCTTAAGTTATTCTTTAAGATCCATCAGTTGGAAATTTCTTGTACAAAACCTTTCTCTCTTCTAACTCTTTTATAAAACTATTCTGACCATCATCTACATTATTAAAGCCAATACCCTCAAGTTTCATATTCAAATGTTCTTTGGAAGTTCCTTATAAATTTTCACAATGAAGTCTCAGCTTCATAACTTCCAGGATAGTAGTTACCCTCCCAGGATTTAGAGTCTATGCTTTACTGTTACATATTCTTGTTTTGAAACGTTTTTAAGTTTTAAAACACCACTGATGTTTTACTCTTTTATAAATTTTGTTAAATTTAGCTCATTTATGCTTAAATCTTTATTGCTCACAATGTAGAAAAAAGCAGAATTAAGAATATTGCTGCAATTGATCAGAATATATCCATGTATTTTCAATAGATGACTATGAAATATTAATTTAGAAGTGAATTTTGAATCAAATGGTATGTATTTTTTGTAGTTCTACTACCATAAAAAAACATAGAGAATCATGTGTCTCTTTACAGGTTCAGAATGGAACCTGTGATAGCAAAAAAATTGCAAATCAAATAGTATGTTTATCTTATGGATATTGAATTAGTCTAACATTTGTCAGATATTAGGATAAGGGAAAGTCTTTACTAGTAGGTAGCCTCAATGTAGGAAATTAATGTTAGACACGAACTTTTTATGAATCAGCAAATTTTTAATCTTATGTAGATAAAACTTTGGAAAATAAAGTACAGTCCAAATCAAGGCCTAGAAGATGTCTTCAACCTAGAATGCATCTTATTCATCTATATACTATCCAGATAGGCTGTATTCTTGTTTTGTTGTGAGTTGTTGGGGTGCCAGTGATATGTAGGAAAGGAAATGACATTAAGAGATATGGGCTCTGTTTCTTTGCAACTTATATCAGTGATCAGTTTCAACTACATAGGATCTAGGATTTTTCTGATGAGAAATGATTTTGGCTTTTGACAAAGAGCTATTTGCTTTTCTCTGTACAAAGATTTTTTCGCCCAGCTGGAGTTCTAGGAGTTATTTGCTGATTTGTTGTTGCATGATTTCTGCCTATTCTGTTCAATCAACTTGTATTGCATGGAATCTTGTGTTGGAACGATTCTGGGTTTTAGTTGTTGGTATCTTGATGGTAGGATTAACTAGAGCTGGCAACTCATTAGAAGCTGAGCTGGTGAAGCATGCCCATCAACTGGGCTAATGCTATATTCCAAACAAGCAATAGGAGGGTCAGCTCCACCTTCTTTTGCTTCAGTAAGTATTTTCTTGCAGATTTGGATTGAACTCTCTACAAGCCTGTTGGATTTTGGTTATATGGGGCTAGATGTTTTCTGGATGATTCTCCAGGACCAAAGGCGGACTGGACCGGGGGGCAAGGGGGCAATTGCCCCCTAGGCCAGTCAGTTTTGGGCCCTTTAGGGCCGGTCGTGTATTTTTTTTCTACGTACAAAATTGCAGTTGACATAATTTTCAACAAAAAATTCCGCTTGAAAATTTTTCGGCTGTGTTATTGTAGGCCTACATGCAGATTTAGCGTAGATACCAGCATCCTGCCCTCGGAAGGGAAGGATGCTGGTGTCAAACAGGTTTGTTTTTGGGCTGAAATCTGATAAACACAACCTGGAGGTTGTCACTTGACTCAGGTTGGATTTTATGTGTGTTACTACGACGCACTGACTGCGTGCCCTAATCCGTTACAAGCTAGTAGGAGAGTCAGTTCAGTCCATACTGGAGCGTCAACCGTCAAGGTGTTCTGTCGTTTTCCTAAGTAAAGGGATTTAAGCTTATAAAAAGCATAACATTTTGGCTATTGCGTTCATCAGATTTAAACTTGTGAGAAGATGTAAGAGATGACTGAGGGAAAAGTTAAGGGAGGTGCGGTAAACTGAAGCGAAGAAAGGAACTTTCCGAGGCTGGAAGAGACCTAAGACAGAGAAAGCTAACATTTATATGGAGAACTAACGTCAGTAAAACTTTTTGTCGCTTTTTTCAACTTGTGGGCTAGGATTCTAAGTTTTCTTTTAAGTTAGTTTTAGATTTTAAGTATTTTTTTCGCATGATTGTCACTCTTGATTACTTAGGGGGCAGATCTTGATATCAAAGAGCATGTCAGTCTATTGAGGCTGCGGCCACTATACCATTTATATTGGCACGATTATTGACCAAATTAGTTTCTAGGCGACCACAGCTCGGACAGAGCCCAACCCATTCGAGGTTCATTGAGTTGACCCTATGATTTATTGTTGCCTCGGTTTAACTTTCGTGTTTTTACGGCATTTCTTTCTAGTCTCGGGAGATTAGGCCTGACCAAACGACGCCTAAAAAGGTAGCTTTTTTTTTTGTTCGGCAATTTTTTCAGATTTCGCTTTCAGAAAAAAAAGGTCAATGGTCGGATCGGATTTTTTCACAGTCCTTGGATTTTGGAGATATCCAATCCAATCATTGAACCGTGATAAAACGTGGTTTTTGTTGGTGGATGGTCGAACAGTGAATTCGAACCAGTTCGGGGTTCAATACCTGCTATATTTTACAGAATTCTTGAGAAATTCACCCTACCTTGGCTGCTTGTATGCATGGGTGCTGTTATGCTTATATTCAATTTTTTAGAACTACATCGAAGAAGCACACAACATCGAACCAGTTGCAACAGAGGGGGAGCCAACATCGTCAAACACTGCAACGCCTTCCGGAGCAGTGGAGCCAGTAGCAGAGCTTGGAGGAATCTATACCGTATCCGAGCCAAACTGGAAGTGGTGGTGACTCAGACGTGAAGCTAGCTGACGATGAACCGCCTGTGCCAGAAAGCGTGTCCATTTCCTACTCTTTACCGCCGAATTCGACACTAGCTCAGAAATTAAATTCATGAGGTCACATCTGTTCCAAGCGACACCCCCCTCAAATAGAAAAGACTAGATTTAACTTGACTTCGATTTAAAACCGGAAACCCACCACCGGTTCCGTCTCACGATCCTGGGTTACTCTTGAAACTAGAAAAAATGACAGTAAAAATAATTCTTTGTAGCATATGCATTCTGTTTTTCCGACGGAAAGTCGCTGTTTGTTTCTAGGTTCACCAATTTTAGGCATTCCCGTGAGAAAATCCAGGCACATTGAAAAGGCGAAAGGTCAAGTCACTGTGGCTCAAGCAAACGCTCAAGCTGAAAATTGCCGAGGCATTGGATGTTATATAAAAACTGCTTCGGCCAGTAAACTGAATCTTGCAAAACATTAGAGAACTGAATGGCCTTTCCGAGGTCCCGAAGCTGTAGGGGAGAAAAGGATTACCTTTTAGAGCACACGACGATCAGGAGAGACTTGAGCTTCTATCAAAGCACATAAACCACGAAAACACTTGAAAAATGACGCCCCTCTTAAGCAGCATCTGGAAAAAGCAATAGAGGATAGCAGAAAAATTAAATCTAACATAGATGCGAGCAGGAAAGCCGGAGACGCAGCTAAGGATCGTGGCTTACTTGTCACTTTTCTTTCTAAGATGACTGTCCAGAGAGTGATAAGGAGCATTTTGAAATACATGTGGAGAGCTACAGTGAACGAAATCGGTGAACAAAGGTATAACATCCAAATGGACACAATTCAGGACCCTGGGCTTGTGGACCAGGCTTCTATCGTGTTAAGATATTTGAAAGATGAAGAAATTCACGAGCGGCTCTTTGCTATCTTACCTGTTCAAATTTTCAGCGGCATGGGTATTAGCAAACTTTTACAAGCCTAGATCAAAGAGCATGGACTTAATTACGAAAGGATAGCTGGGAAATCGTTTGACGGTGCTTCTAACATGAGCGGCGAGTTTAAAGCACTTTGTTCTCACATTAAAAGCCACATTCCAGATTCGGTTTATATCTGGTGCTACAGCCACGTTCTAAACCTTTGCGTCGTTGATTGTTGCGCTGCAACAGAGGCGAGGAATCTTCGGCGCCATGAAGAGAATTTCATGTTTCTTTGCTGAGTTATCCAAACGAATGGACCTGAAGTGACAACAAGTAGAGAACACAGAAGAAAGGCAGTCAAAATTGAAAAGGTTACAGAAAATTGGTGAAACTTGTTGGTGGGCGAAAGAGAAGTCGCTTGTTTGGATGTTTTCCGGTGACAATTGCCTGTATTTAGATTCAGTGCATGTTTTTTCCCTTGGTGAAAAACAACAGTTCTTTCGATTCAAAAACTGCATCTGAAACCCACTTACTGCTGAGTAAGCTTACAGAGTACAAACTAATCCTAACCGCTCACTTGTTTATGCTGTATTTGAAGTCATTGGCTCTATTTCAAGGTATCTCCAGGACAAAAGGATTGGACTTCCTGACGGCCTGGAATATTTTTGATAAAGCAAGAAAGAATCTAGAGAGCATTTCCTTCGAAAGCGTCAAAGAAAACGCCTCCAAGATCGTGCCAAAGATCCAGGACCTTCTAGAGGCCAGCTTGAAATTAGGTCAGAGCTACCAGCTCTTCGCGTTGCCAAGAAAAATGCATGTCAGAAGAAATAGTGAAATATTTTCGTCCTGAAGATTCGGAAGAGCGATTTCAAGTGTTCAGGTTAGTAATTGATCAATTACTAGATCAAATAACAACGAGCCTAAAAGAAAGATTTTCAGACAACAAATAGCTTATTTCCCACGTATATTTCTGGCAGCCCACCACGTTCAGCCTTGTACGTTGAGGTGAAATGCCAGAGTCGGCCCTTCGAAACGTTGCAGGGATGGTGATGGTTTCTCATGACGATTTTAGGTCATAGCTGAAAAGCTTTGCCTCAGTTTACGACGAAATTATTAGCACGGGTCGTAAAAATAGCAGGGATTGGTCTGGTGCAGAGTGTGCAGCAACCGAATAATTTACGCGTATCGGCTGCTATTAAGGCTCAATCTATGCTCATCAGCTTATACCTTAGTTTTTCTGGCCTACGAATATCTGATGACACTTTCGTTTTCTGAAGTCTGCTGTGAAGGATCCTTCACCAAGCTGATGCTCATTCAGACAAGATTAAGAACTACAATATCAGATGATCTCTCGGAATCATTCATGATTATATCATGGAGTGGGAGCTGCTCGATTTAGTGCAGTTTGAAGGTAATTTAGAAGACGTGAAAAGAGATTCGAAGACTTCAATATCGCTTTTATCAGTGCAGTAGTTTTTTCTCTTTTAGTTCAGTTATTTTGTTTTGTATCTGATCAAGATATATATTTTGTGTTCTGATGGAAAATCGAAAACTCTCAGTGGTGTTAAACATCCTTCTGAAGAGGGAAAATACCATGAATGTTCTTTGGCCTAGACGAAAGCTGAAAATGCTGGACGAAAGCTGAAAATTTTAACAGCTGAAAATGCAATGGCGCTTTTTCCTTTTGTGTGAAAACCTGAGCAACACCGAGTCCAACAAAGCATCAGGGAGATTCGGCACAAAAAATGATTAGTGGCATCTGTCCTCTTCCTACTGTAAGCCTATGTTTACTTAGCGGGTAGTACTCATTTGCCTTGCGGTGCAAGTTTCGGCGCAAGCTCGGACAGAGCCCCACCCATTCGAGGTTCTTTGAGTTGACCCTATGAGTTATTGCTGCCTCGGTTTAAATTTCATGTTTTTACGGCATTTCTCTCTCGTCTCGGGATATTAAGCCTTTCTGATTAACCCCCCCCCCCCCCAAAAAAAAAAAATCAAACAAATTCCTTCTATAAGAAAGGCCATAGGTAGGGCCACTCAACACAAATGCCCCCTTAGCTTTTCGCTCCCAGTCCGCCTCTGTCCAGGACTGAGTAAAATCTTGAATTCCTGGGAGAACAGTTGTGGTCCATTGTCAGAGGTTATGAGCTGGGGAATCCCAAAACATGAAAAAATGGTTTTCATTTTTTCTATAATGGTGGATGAATTTTGGCTTGTCAGTTCAAAACAACTCAGCTATAATCGTTACTGATTATGAGATAGAATGCTCTATTCCATTCAAACAGATCAATACTGAGATGCTGCCATGGGAGTAATAGTATCTGACTGCTTCTTAGTGGTTCCTTCTGGTTGTTGGTAGCAAACTTCAAACATGTGTCACCATTCTGGATGAACCTCTATATCTGCATTCATCTTTGGCCAGTATATGATTTCTCGTGCATGCTGTTTAGTTTTGTCTGTTCCCAGGTGAGTATGATGTTGGTGTAGAATTTTAGTTCTCAGCATGCAAGGTATGATGATATCCATGCCTTCCAATTGTAGACCATTGCGGATGTTGGATAATCCAGAAGGCCAAAACTTCCACGAAGCATGACTATCACATATGTGGGAAGTAAGGGTTGCTAGTTGGGTATCTTGGTATGTCTCATGATGCATAACCAACAAGAAAAAAATGGATAGTAAAATTAAATACCTGAGAAAAACGAGGGTAATGTCAGCCAGTGGATAGAAAAGAAGCAAAAATGACAAAAGCAGATGTTTTGACTAGGGCCTCTGCCAAGGCGTCTTCAGTGCAAAAAAAGGAAAAAGATAACGTTTTCAAGTGTTTATTCTGCTCTGTTTGAGTTTACTTGAAAGGTTACTTTTTCTTCTTTCTTTTTAGCACTGAAGATCGCTTTTTGCAGGTCCTTGCTGAAATATCTGCTTTTGTCATTTTTGCTTCTTTTCTGTGCATTCTCTGACATTACCTTTTTTTCAGCTATTTATTTTTATTATTCATTTTTTTTCTTGCTTGTCATACATCATGTATAGCCAGTATAGTCTTAGAATGTATTTATAGCATGTCTCATGCTGATTGTCCACAAGTTTAGAGTCACTCACTAGTCCAGGGCTGCCATGGACTTCTAGGTTGCAGCACTGAAGCTGTATCATCATTTTCTGTGGCTGGGTGGGTGCATCATGGAGTGGCATGGCAGGATAGTCTCTAGTAGGCAATGACCAGTAATAACAAAGACTTGTGTTTGCAGTGGAAGTGTTCGAATCTAAATACGAGGGCATACAGCAGTTTCTCCATCTCTTAATAGTTCTGCTCTGTCTTGCTTAGCACCTGTGAAGCCAAACCAAAGATTTTACTTTTCAGGTATAGTTTGGCTCCCAAGCCATGTTTTGATGCATTAACCTTAAGGTCCAGTGTTTTGCAATCATGTAAAGAAAAGATAAGCTCTTTGATTTAGACCTTCTTATTTCTTCCATCAATGGCTCGTGGACAACTTCCCACTTGAATTCTGTGGCTTTAGCGAGGTCTTTCAATAGCTTGTTCTTTGAAGATAGGTCAGGTATGTATCTTGACAAAAAATTTCACATTCTGAGTAAAGTCTGAAGCTCCTCTTTCAGCTTGGGATTTGGCACATCCTTTATTGCTCTTATGTTTTGGGGGTAAATGTTTATTCCCTCTTTACTGAGGATGGGTCTGAGGCATTTGACCTGACCTTTCAAAAATTTACATTTGTCTATTGAATCAGATTCCAGTTTCTTTAGCTTTGTTGAGAACTGCTGCAACCCTTTTGTAATGCACTGTATGAAATCTTCTGTATGCTAAGATGTCACCCACAAGTACTCTAATGCCTTTAAGGCCTTTGAACGCTTCTTCAGTTTTCCTCTGGAACTCATCTTGTGCTGACATAAGGCCAAAGGGATATCTCTTCAGCCTATAACATCCAAATATTGTGCTGAATGTTGTTAGGTATGAGGATCAAGTAGGGAGTGGTAGAATCAAATAGCCTGAGCAAGCATCTAGTTTACTGAACGCAACTGCTCCATCTAACTTGGCAGCGGCATCCTCAAAGGCTAGGATAGGTTAGTTTTGAAGTTTAATGGCTTTATTAAGGTCCACAGGGTTGATACATAGTCTAATAGTTCCATCCCTTTTCTCAACCAGTACCATGGCATTTACCCAATATGTTGGTTTGCTAACCTTTTCAATGATATCAAGGGATTCCAATCTTTCTTGTTCCTTTTTCAGCTTCTTTTTCATTGTTAGTGGTACTTTTTTAGCTGGGTGTATAGATGGCATTGCAGTGTCCTTCAAATGTGTCATGCATTCTGTTTAAATTTTTCTTTTGCCCTTAAACACATCAACATATTCAGCTTCTGGAGACTGTTAAATATTTGAAACAAGCTTGATTAGCAACGAAGAAATCCAATCAACTAAATTAAGGTTTATCATGTAGGAATTGAATTAATAAATTCATTCACGGAAATTTCAATTTCATCACTTTGGAAGGATAGAAAGTTCAGTGAATGCCTTCTGGTGACTTTTCCTGAATCTCGTCTGATTGTGGAAAAGAGGAAGATGTTTAGCTTTCTGCTAAAAACTTTTTTTTGCCACAAATCATAAAATTGGATTATTTACCACAGGCCTACCCTTATTCTAAAAAATTGGTGGCAAGGGAGGTAGCATAGCATTAAATGGACTTTCTCCCACATAGAATTCTCTAAATGATACGTATTGGAAATCTTTGTATGATTTGGGCTCAAGAAGTTGCAAGATGTTTTCTCTGTGTACAAGAAGTGCGGCAGGGGTGGAACAAGGGTCATGATGAAGGGGTCTCTGGTCCAATATAAACTGGATCTATAGGCGTGGCATCATCAGAATATGAGGCTCTGGCCTACGTTTTTGCATTATATTATTATTATTATATTGTATTGTTAGTAGAATATTACCATAATGGTGACAATCATTCTGTTTTAATCCTTGACTTGGGATTATACTGCCTGGATTACCCTTCGTGTAAATACATCCCTGCGAAAAGCACTAAACAGTCATAGCAGAGCACAGAATTCCCTTTAAATTTGAAGCAACTTAGCTTATAATAATAATAATAATATAATGCAAAACAAATAGGCCACAGGGCCTCTACAAAAATCTTTTAAATTGAAAAAAAATTGTAGGCACTTTCACTGTAGTATTTGTCCAGTTACTGCTTGAAGGAGTTTAATGAGTTGGCATTGATGACTTCAAAGGGGAGCTTGTTTCAGTGTTCTGATACTCAGTTCTTGAACGCCCAACAGCCAATGTCCTTCTTAAACCTCTCCTCTTGAAGCTTGGGGTTGTGACCACGGAGGTTCGTGTGGCTGAAGCTGAGAATATTGGTAACCTGGATATTTTCGTAGGCGCGTAACAAAGCTTGTATACCTCAATGAGGTCTCCTCGGTGCAGTCGATAAGCTAGTGAAGGAAGTTTGAGCTTGCGGAGCCTATCTTCGTAAGGTAAATTTCTCAAAGTCGGACAGAACTTTGTTATTCGTCTTTGAACTTTTTCGAGACCTTCGATGTCTTTGTTGTAAAAGGGACGTGTAATGCAATGACCATATTCAAGGATTGGCCGTACTAAAGCTTTGTAGAGAAGGCAAAGGGTCTTATCATTTCCAAAAGTGAAGTTGCGCCTTAAAACTCCTGCATCACGATTGGCTTTCCCAATAATGCTGTTGTAGTGGGTCTGGAAGTCGAGGTTGCTGTCAATGACAACTCCCAAGTCGCGCTCCTCCTGGCATGATGTGATCGGTAAGTCTCCTAGTCTATATTCATAGTGGATAGTAGGTTTCCCTATCGTTAGCTTGTGGCTTTTGTCAATATTGATTTCCATCAGCCAGTTGGACATCCAACTATTGAGCTTGTCAAGGTCCTCTTGCAGAGATTGTGCATTGGCAGCTGTTTTGATTACTTTATACAGCTTGGTGTCATCTGCGTACAGTAGAATCTCTGAGTTGATACCTTCTTGTAGATCATTGAGATACAGGTTAAATAAGAGAGGGCCAAGGACCGAGCCCTGGGGAACACCGCTGATTACCTCTGCTTCAAGTGTGCTCGAAACTCTGTCTGCTGATACTGTTTGAGACCTTCCAATAAGAAACTGTTCAATCCATTCAACTGTGGTACCCAGACCATGGTTGCGGAGTTTGTATAAAAGGCGACAATGAGGTTCTATGTCAACGACCTTTTTAAGATTTATGTAAATGACATCGACTTGATAACCCGTGTTTGCATGTATTTTCCAGTTTTCCCCCACAATAAGAAGGTGTGACTCTACAGACCTTCTTTTCAAGAACCCAAATTTGCTTGCTAGTGATTATCTTTCTTTTGCTCATGTGCTCAAGGATGCGGTCAGATATGATAGATTCCAGTATTTTGCAGGTTATGCAGGTTAGACTGATTGGGCGGTAATTTAGAGGATCTTGGCGGTTTCCCTTTTTGTGCAGTGGTATCATCGTTGCATTTTTCCAGATACTAGGGAGTTCATTCGACTGTAAGGATTTTTGAAAAGTCATCAGTAGGGGCTCTGCAATTAGATCTGCTGTTTCTTTTAACACTCTGGGATGAAGTCCGTCCGGACCTGGCGGACGGACCATGCTAGCTGCTTGCCTGGTTTGTCGCCTCACCTCATTTCTTAGCCTTCGGTAGGCTCTTGCTTTGAGAGGGCTTGACTGGTCAGCTACATAATTTTTCCAACAGGCTTGCTTTTTCTTGATGAGGTCCAAAACAGCGTGTCGTAGGGTTGGTCTTTTATAATTTTTGGCAACTGGTACGTGTTTCTCCTCAGCCTGAGACATGACGGAGAGGAATTTGGAGTACATTTCCTTACAGCTTTCAGACGAACTGAACTCTTTTCCCCAATCCACTGTGCTGAGGTCATTGCGCATCGCAGCGAAGTCTGCTCTGTTCTAATTTTTTCATGGTGTTTTTTCTTGGTGAAGCAACTTAGCCTATGTTTCTTCCATCAAAGGGAAAATATATTTCTGGATAAACAGAAAAAGAGGTCGATTGCAGTGTTAATGTTGCTCTTATATGGGTTCTATTTCTGCCTTTTTTTTACCTTAAAATGTTGCTTTTCAATGATGGTGCTTCTAGCCTCAGTTGATACCCCTTTTACGGTCCACTGTTTTGACTGTATTGTAGTTTTGGGTGTATAATGCATCCGGTTTTCTTCTAAAGTAATCAATTGGCAGGTAAAACTTATTTATTGGGCCTAAATTGCCCTGAAAGAGCTTTGGAATTTTTCATATTAAAACGTTTTGGTCCAACTTGAGAGAACCTTGCACATAGTGCTTTGACAGCTTTCTCATGCCTATACTGAATTGAATATGTGACAAACACATTATTTATCTCTTTTATTTCTCTTGTATTAATTTAATGGTTGTTTTTGCATTTTTTGTGAACTTTAGTGATGTTATTGTCTGGGGTTGCTCTTTTTGGATGCCCTGAAAATTCACTGCCTCCCAAGCTGGTATGACCTTGTTTAAATTCAAGTATGCAAAATTTCATTTTGGTAAATGATAGTGCAGAGTCCCTATGGATAACATCGACATGACTCTGAGATATGTAGGTGTAATGCCATCCAAAGGCAAATATTTAATGACAATTTGATAATCTGTTGTTTTGTTGTTTTTTTTCACTTTTACTAGGAATCTCAAATTGATTCACTTAAACAATTCTCCTCAGACAACAACCGTGGGCTCAAAATGGTTGTAGAATCTAGGGATTTTTAGGAACGTATTTGCTAACAAACTATTTTTAGTCCTATTAATCATATCATTTAATGGAAAAAGGAGATACAGTATGAGAAAATGCATAGGGATATATTACCAAGTAAAGAAATATTATCCCAGGGCCAGATTTGTATAAATATAAGTTAAACTGCAGAAGCCAGGGGGGTTCCCCCTCCCCCCCCCCCTCCTCTGGGTGGTCATTCATCATATTTGTAAAAATGTAGATAAAACTGCACTCAAGCCAAGTGGGGAGGGGCAATCACCCCATCTTGATCTCCCTTGTGTCCCCCTCTTAGAGAATCTATAAAATCTGTAAAAACTCGCCTGGTTCTGTAGCATGGCAATTTATTTGAATTTCGATTTCCTAATTTTTTTCGCACTTATTCAGAGACTAGTTGAATCAAGAAATTCAAATCATTAAAACATAGACTTATTCCCCCTGAACATACTTGCATATGTTCAATTCATACAAGTTAAATATATTTGCAAGAACACTCTTCATTCTCAATTTTTGTATAGTACATAGCTTAGGTGTGCACTGTCCCAATCCTTACATAGAATCAGGATATTTTTGTTACAGGAGGGGGGATGGTGGTTTCTTTATAAAACTGCTCATTTTTAGATATAAATGTCTCAAAGTCTGTGTGTTCTTGCTTATTTCTTTATAGTTTTCTAACATAGATCATCCCTTCAGTTTTACTTAATAAATGATTTTTTTTCCAGAAATCTTTGAAGAGCTTAGACTATAACAGCGTTTATGTTCGCCAAGATGGACTGAATGACTTAAGAAAACTTGCCGATTACAATATAGACTTATTCAGTCCTTGCTTAGAAGATGTGTTTTCATGCTTGTCAAAGCTTTTTGTTGATGTTGACAATGGTTTAAGAAGAGATGCTATCAGACTGGTACACAAAATATTATCCATGGTAGGTAGTATTGCTTTCTGCTGTTTTATTCATAACCTCAAGTCATTTTTTAGTTGAATGTGAGCCATTTTGGTCATAAGTCATTTTAAGTTGGGCAAAATCAAGCCTTAAGAAGCAAAATCAAGCTTTTGCCTTGAAATCTACTCATATTCCTGCACTGAGAATGGAAGCTGAAATTATAACAGTCTAGTCTAGAATTGACCATTTACCTCTAAGTAAGATTTCAAAGGTCATTGAAATTCATGATCATCCAAAACAGCAACTAACTGAGATGCATAAAGCGGAAATAGAAAGGATAAGGAGTTGAGAAAAAAAAAACTCTGTGTTGCCAAGACTTATATAAATGATTAAGGACTTAGGACTCAATTTAACTTTCTTGGAAGAAAAAAAGAGAATCTTGAATCTGCATGTTAAAACCTGATTTTGAAACAGAGCCTAAATGTAGCATTTCAGATTTAGCTCCATTTAAAAAAATTTGCCTCCTACAAATTTTGGATTCTTAGTATAGTGATTATTTCTGTGGCTCGAAAATCTGAACTAGAGTTGGTTTTACAGTTTGTTCAGAGAAGACAAACAAAACCTTACAGAACGCCTTGATGAGTGGGCATCTGTTTATGTAGCCGAACTAGTTGTCATTGTAAAAGTTCTGATGGTAATTGAATCAGAGAACATCAACAATAAAAATTCAGTGATTCTTTCAGACATTAAATCAGCAATTGCTGCCATCAACAATGGTAAAAGACTAGAGGTAGAAACCATTAATGAAGGTAAACCCTTAATGCTATGTTGTACCATGAATACAGGATTGGCTATCCAGTGGTGTTCAAGCATTGTGATGTTCAAGGCTCTAATAAGGTTTATTGCTGGCAAAAGAAATAGCCTTTTTAAGGACCAATAAACCCGGAAGGTGGATCTTATTTAACTAAGATCAGAAGAGGATAGTCGGAAATTAAAAGAAAAAAGACTTTTATAAGAGTGAGTATTCCTTAAACAGATAAATTCAATATTTTAAGGATAAATCCTCTATTAGAACATGAATTCCTGAAAATAGAAGCTGTAAAAATCTGTTATTTACATTACGGATTGAACATGCTAGAAACAACAAACATTTGAAAATGCTAAACTTACTAAGTAGTGAAAACTGTGATTGTTCTAACAAACCTTGCTGTGAGGTATATCCTGTAACGATACCAGAAGACAATTGACTTACAAAAATCCCAGGATCAAGTATTTATCAAATATAGGTACGCCCACAGTTACAATTCAGTAATCTTTTCCAAAATTCGGTATAGATGATTATAGTTGATTCGGTGACATAGTTACAGATATTATCCTGTACTCAAAAGACCCTACTTTTAGATTGCATCAATGGAAGATTATTGTTGTAGGAGCTACAGAAAATGCATGGAGACTGTGGGCTGGTAGCTCCAGATAATCAAACAACGACGGCAAAATAAATTTTCAAAGGGAATAAATTTCTAGCTGTCATGTACCGTACTTCAAATCAATTACCAAAGTCAGCAGTAAGAAATAGGGTCAACTGCTTCATGCCATATATTAAGCTAAAAAAAACCGTTGAGAAATTTGCAAAAATGGTGTTGATCCCCTACAGCCCCAAAACACACCACTGTCTTTTTCTTGGTGCTCATAAGTGTGATTTGGTCTTTTTCGTAAAAAATGATTTTACTAAAGAAGCTTCAAATCAATTTTTTCTGAAAAAACTATTTAATCCTTATTCTTTCAGGGAATGCATTTTCAAAAGAGTGATTGTAGGAAGATTGGGAGGGCTCAATCAGTTCCGAATTTTTAGTTCTAGTGCTTAAATTAATTTTTTTTTGAACACCTTGCCTTTCAATAAATAAATAGCAAAACTGAGAATCAACTTCTTTGATAAAAGATAAAATAATTTTGCCAACTTTACTGTTTAACCTATATAAAATGTCCCTGTCACTTTTAAACTTGTTTATTTTATCCTACCTACATAAAAAAGGGATACTAAGTGTGAAATTAGCTACTTTCAAACTTTCTTATATTTTATTCATAGCCCGAGGTTCTTTTTCAACGACTTTAATTAGCCAACCCCTTTACTAAATGAGGGAGGTGACTTTTGATAGTCCTCTATTTTTATACCAGACTATAACAGGAGATATCCCCCCTCCCTCCTCACAACCAATTTGGACAACTCCCAGCTAAACACAAAATAGAAACTCCTCTAAAAAAAAACTTCTTATGTTCTCCCCCTTAGTGTATACCTATATGTAGCCTTACAAGGAAATGAAAAGCTGGAAGAAAACGGAGCTGCTCTTACGAAGTTGCGTATAAACCCACATCTAAGTCAGAAACTTAGAATAGGTAAATGATTCTAATTTAGCCTACATTTTAGTGCCCTAATCCTTTTTGTTCATCTTGTATTCTAACCCTAAAATTTCTTTACTTTTTTCAGAAATCTACCAATGAAATTGCTCCTTTCTTCGGGTTTTTAGCTGCAATGCTGTCTTGTTCAATGAATAACATAAATCAAGGAGTAAAACAAGACTCAATTCGAATATTAGATGTTTTTGTGGAAACAGTGCCATCTTTAATGAAACCACATGCAAAAAAAATTTTATTGGATTTTGTTGATCAAATTTCTAGGAAATCTGAGCAGTAAGGCAACGATTATTTTTTTATACATTCCTCATTATTTCTAAAGTTATATTAAATAACGTTGTTTATTATTAATATGGAAGAGTAACATTATTCCATGTTTTTCACTTTTTTACTAAGACAAAATAAAAGAATGGAGACATCCTGTCCTCAACAAGACCCTACTTTTAGATTGAATCAATGGAAGATTATTGTCGTAGAAGCTACGGGAAATGCATGGAGATTGTGGGTTGTTCGCTAATTTAAAGTACTATTATTCCATATTTTTACTTTTTTTACTAAGACAGAATTAAAGAATTGAAAATTTTCAAGACTGAATGAAAGCATGGGGGGGGGGGGGTCATGACATAAAGGTTGTTTTTGAATGTTTGTGAAATATCTAGCCATCCAGCATTCCGTTTTTAATCTTGCAAAAGTTTAAATTTTTCCTAGTAGCAAGGAAAATGATTAATTATTTTGTAATTTTAGTATATTTGGCGTTGTTTTTTTTTAATATTTTTATTTTTAACCTTCTGTGTTTTCCTATGAAAATAGTAAAAGCAATAAACAATATATAAAAGTGCTCTTAGCAAGATAGCTTCTAATATTATCGTGAGAGTCATATGATGACCATGTGACGGAAAAGCCGGGTAGTTATAATGGAACAAAAGTAAGACCGGGTAAGCCACCTAGCTTGATCAGATAGACCAGAGAGTGCCTGGCCAACAAGCTAGATGGCATCCAAACCTAATCTGCTAGCTTGAGTGCGAGTTGGTTGACTAATCATAATAAGCTACATATTTACCCACACTGGTAATATTTATGGTAAGCTTATTGTAACCTAAATTTCCTTCCTTGACTCTTATCATATCAATTTGACGTCAGTGAAAGTGTTAAGTCAGCAGCTTGTCACTTTAGAACTCAGAAACACTAATACCAATAGCAATAACACTAACTAGGAAACTTAATATTTTTTTAATTTGTAAAACAAAAAGTGGGAGGGATATACTTATTTGGAGGCCAACAGGAGGGATGGGGTCCAGGCAGTTTAATAATAGCCTTATAAATTTTTTTAGTTTAGTCGTACTTTGGATTTTGTTGAATCCCTGGAAGCTATGATATCCTAGAAGGATGTGTCATTACTAGGGGCCTATTGAAAAACTTATTATGTCTTTACCATCTTTCTTTCCATATAAATAAGGTTTCAGTCAGAAACAGAAGTCTCCCTAGCCTGTTTTACTTTTACTTTGCCTGTTTTCAATCTAAAGCTATTTTTATGTGTCAACTGATAACACTGTAGCAAGGGTTGCTACCCAGGCCTGTATTTTGTTACCACCGAACTAGACAATACGTATTATTTTTGCCGAAATGGTACTGCATTTGGAATCGAAAGTAAATTCCTCTCCGCTGCCCAAGTGCTTATTCAAGGTCGTAGAAAAAACTTAATCGGTAGAATCAAATTAAATGCCACATTTTATCCTGTAGTGCATATAGTATCCTATTAGTTTGCTGGCAAGAGTGTACTAATCCCTCTCCAAAATTTCAAGGACTGCCAAATATACAATAATTTCATATTATTATATCTTTTTTTATACAATTCTCATCTTTCTTTTTTCATTTTTTTGCTTTTTATTCAATTGCCCACCCTTTCCAATTAAAAATGTGCAAGAATGTGCTGATAAATGTTTAAATGTCTAAAAGGCTAAAGGTTTCAGATCAAATAGACATGTCATGAGCATGAACTCTAGCTGTATTAGTTTGGCTCATATCTCAGTACACACAAAACCACAAGCACACACACCCGAATTTGTATGTATAAAAACACACTAATTTTTATAACGTTTGCAACGAGGATTGATGACTCCATATTTTCCATTGTAGGTAATTCGAATAGATAAAAGAAAGAAAAGGATCAGCATACCTTTTCTGTGAAAAATACGTCTTCAAATAATCGGAAAAGCTAAAATGGCCGTTATTGCCTCTTTATCCGAGTTGCTGCGTTAGCTAGCAACCTAGTAAGAGATCACGTCCAATAATAAAAAATTCAATAGCCCATAACTCCTGAAAATAGTGTCAGTATATTCGGTTATATAAGTATCATTCGGTTATATAGTATATTCGGGTTATATAAAACCCGAATATATAAACTCTTCTTTCCCTTACATATTCCCTTACAAGGAATTTTATCTTTTTCCATCACCCTTCCTCCGTTCGTTAACACTTCCAATACTAACTTCTTCGTGTTCAGACTCAAATTCTTTTTCCTTATATCCACACCTGTCCTATCAATCAAATGCTGTAGATTATCCCTTAATTCTGTCACTAATGCTATATCATCCATAAATATTAACACACTCAATTCGCTCACATCTATTAACAATATGGCTGCTTCATTTGTCTCTGAATACTCAGGGAAATACATTTCAAAACGGACAATAATCATAAAAAGGAGTGAAAAATTCCTGTTTTACCTTTAGATTTGACCTAAGTCATACCAGAGAACTTTCCTAATACTTTCATCACAGGTTTTGTTACGTCATACGCTTCAATCAACATTTCAACAAATGAGTAGGATAAGCCAACGTTCAAGGACTCATTCATTAACATGTCCATCCTAATATTGTCAAATACCACTTATAGTTTTTTCTCTTCCCACTTAGATGTTTCTTACTTTAACAATTTAATACGCAACTCCTATGAATTGCACCATATCTAGCCCAAAAACGATCCTGGTCCATTGCTAATTTTTTTTTTCTCATTTAACCACGGTGTTTGTCCAGTATAAAACTTGCATATTTAGGAAATTATCTTAGCAAGTAACTTGTGTATTGTATTCTCTTGGTAAATACATCTGTAATTTTTATGTCTATTTTGGTCCTTTCTTAAATAGAGGTATTCCTATCAATGCCATCCAGGCTGCTGGGTATTCTGTCTTGCTCATAATCACCCCTTCCAGTGAATACTTTACTTTTTCCTAAAATGTGTTGCTATCTTTTTCTTTTATTGCTTGCTGGATTTCATTATTCTCCTCTTTCTTACCTCATCGGTTTTGTAGATGATTTCACACTTTCTTGTTGCTACATCCTCAACACTAGCTGACTTGCATATTTCCACACACTGCTCCATGTCCTCCTTTATACTGTGGCTCGAAATTAACGCCTCCTTTAGCCCATCTGACGGTTCCAAATGCCTCTTTATATTCTCACTCTTCAACATCTCACTCATTCTTACTACATTCTTCTCTTTATTCTATTCTCACCTATGCTTTTTTTCCATGGTCCTTAATTTCTTACCAATTCTCGTCTTTTTACACAATTCATTTGCTATTGGAAACTCCTAAGATTATTGACTCTTGAACTTTTTTATTCGGGGACGGAGCACTCAACTGTCATCCCCGTTTCAGTATTGAATTTGCCCGCAATAAGGAAATCATAATCAGTATACTTCTCAGAATAAAGTCTTTTGCTGCTATAAGCACATGACAAAATCACCTTCATCTCCCTGAACACCAACTTAGCCACACCATATTTCCTGTTTGGTAGGTATGAGCGACCACCTGTGTGTTGCTTGGGTACCTAATCATTTTACCTCAAATAGACAAAAAATAGTAATGGTGTACAGGCCCTTCACACCTTAGCTAGTAAATATCTACAAGAAATTGCTCACAGATTGTGACTGGCGTGATATTCTCTCATTATCTGATGGTGACAAAATGACAAGTTTATTCTCTAATGAACTGTTCGAAAAATAATGTGAAAATTTCTCACAAAAAGAAAAAAAAAATGTGAAATCTAATGAAAAATCATGGATTACCCAAAATATTCGAGATATGATAAAATTGAGGAATGAATTGCAGGCGGCTGGCCTCAGGCGGCCAAAAAATTGATTTGAAGCTTCTTTAGAAGATCTTAGGGTGTCCAACTCTGATAATGAGCCATCTGGATTTTTAGATATTTTTTTTTGCGGTTCGCCACAAGGGACTAAATTAAGCCCATTTTCTTGTCTTATTGTTTTTATCCATATTTTAGTCACAGTCCGTGAGCGTTTTAAATTTGTTGATGATTTAACTGTCTTATCACTGCAACCAAGCCCTCCGACTACCGAACAGTCTGACTTGATGAGAATTTTTAATAATCTAAAAGCCGATTTATGAAAGGTAAAACTAACGTTCAGCGAAACTAAGAGTGACTTTTTCCTTTCCGAAGGTTGACAGCCACTTTTTTCTTAATTCCCTAGTGCCGACAAAGAAAACCGTTAAAGTACTTGGAATACTTTGGGACGAAGATTTAAGATGGAACTATCATATTATAGATGGAATTATAGCACGTTGACTATCTGACTAAAAAAGGCACCTCACTTTTACATTTATTTTCTAATCTGAAGAGATTTGGCATGCCATCTGAGGTTTAAATTCTGTAAACTGCAGCTATATTAGACCTTCTCTTGAGTATTTATGTCCACCTTGGCATCCGGGTTTGGCAAAGATTAATCAGATAGACTTGAGATGATACAAAAAAGAGCTGTAAAAATTATACTTGGACATTACTATTCAACATATGATGATTCACTAAAATGACTCAACTTGAATTCACTTGATAGACCTAGACATGAGTTGAAATGTCGATTTGTACTAAATTGTTTGAATTCACCAACTCATCAGGGTCTACTACCCAACCTTGAGAGCCCCGCTTTGAAGGACCAGTCACTAGACTACGACAAATAAAAAAGAATGGTCCACAGTTAATGACTTACCCAGCCTCTAGTGCCGAGAAATATTGAAAATCATGTGTCCCTTATTTTACTCGGTATTTTAATGATATTATCTTGATAAATATTTAATGTATGGTTCAGTTTATTTCAGGTATTTGCCTTTGAGTGTTTTTGAATGTATCAACCACTTATATTTTTAATATTCAAATAATCGGAAAAGCTAAAATGGCCGTTATTGCCTCTTTATCCGAGTTGCTGCGTTAGCTAGCAACCTAGTAAGAGATCACGTCCAATAATAAAAAATTCAATAGCCCATAACTCCTGAAAATAGTGTCAGATCAAAAAAAGGTACACTATTAGAACCACATTGTCAGAAACCCCTATATAGGAAACTTACGGTCCCTTGGCTTGAATAACGAGGAAAAATCTATTGGCTTGAAAAACAAGAAAAGTGGCTGAAACCATGACATTCTGCATCGACAGCATCTTTTTTTCTTTTTTTTTCTCAGATTGCGGGGAACTGGTTGCGTTTAAGGGTCATGAAAATGAATCTAACAGGTTTATTTGACCTAGATGAACACTGCAATTGATATAGACGTATAGCAGCAGAAGTAGGGATGAAAATTCTTCTCCTCATTCAGTTTTATTTAAAAAATACAATCCCATCATTACTTGTCTGTGATAAAAAATTAATCCCCTGGAACAAACAATAAACGCCTTCACCAGTACCTATCTCAGCTGTCTCAAATTAAGAACGTATTGTAGATTTTTTTATTATGAACATAAAGTGACTGTGACAAAGCAGAACTCCTAACGTTTAAGCAAAATCTAAGAATTATATATGTTAAATGTGCAATACAAAAACTATGTACAAAAAGATATTTCTTTTGGATTATAAGTGTTGAAAGTATAATTGAATATTTATCAGTGGATTAAACCGCGCCTGAAAACTCATAGGACTGTGGTTTTAAAATGTTTGTCACAAAGCGAAATCTAGGCATTCATGTTATGTAGCAATGCTGTTGAATCTAATTTTTCTGACGTTGGCTAGATTGTGGGGATTGGAAGATGCTATTGATTCATGTATATGGACTAATTTGTAGGAGCAGAAACTAACACACACACAATTTTAGCTATATCTCAAAATATAATATGTTTAACCAAGCACACACCACCGAAATTTTAGAGGAGGGGTGGTTTACCGAAGGATTTGTAAGGCTGGGCGGGGAGTCATTACCAAATATTTTAGGCCATATTTCTTTTCATTATTTTTTGCAGGGCCTGGTCGTCTGCACTAACCACAGAGGGGAACTGCCCCTTCCTCCTTTTGTGTAAGTATTTCTGTAACTAATAATGTCTCGCTCTGAATAGAACCAATTATTTTTAGACGTAAAGACAGATCTTCTACCATTTTTACTGTAGGAAATATGACGCCAAGACTTTTTTATATACAAAAAAGTCCAAAATCCTCTTCGAAACATTCTGATCATAGAACGTTCCGATAATGAAAAACAACATTCAAATGATTTAGAACTTTTCGTTTTTGCTTCATGTGCCACTGATTAATTGTTAATTTTTTCTTTGTTCAGAGGTAGCCGTGGAAGAGTTCTAGTTGTCAATCCTGTAAGCAAACTGACAACGTTGAAGTGGCGAACAGTCATATTGAAGCGTATAGAATCACTAATTGTGCTTTCTAATAAAGCTTTGTCAGTTGTTCAGCCTTCACTAGAATACAAATGTCCAACATTAGTGTTTCCGTCGGTTCTTGAAAGTGAATTATGTCATCAACCCTTTTTGAATTGTGACACAAGTTTGGACTTGTCTCTCAAAAGTTACGATGTCTTCGATACAAGTCGAGAGAAGACCAACGAATCTATTGCAAATTCACTTTTGCCGATTTTGATGGAAACTTGGGTTGAAGCAGCACCTGAGCAAAATGGATTGGACGAAATTGAAGGTATATATACGTCTATATAAATCCACACACACGAATATCTACATACAAATCTACAAATCCATGCAAAACTGAAGATGTACCGAAGCGTGTGCAAAATGAAATTCAACTTTGGAACACATTACCCCTTTAAATGTAGAACGTTTATCTCAATTTATTTTTTAGTGTTTTGTAGCGCAGAAGCATTACTGATTCTTTTTTTTTTTCTTTTTTATCATTTAAAAAAAGAATATCTCTTGGAAATGCTGTAAAATTTGTAACAAATAAAACATGCCTAGGTGAAAGCACTAGAAAATTGCACTGATTTGTATATGACAATCCATTGTTCTCCTTTCTTTTATTTTAGAGGGCAGTTTGTGGGCTATGGTAAGTAAAGCCAAGCTCACAGAAAGAGCACTTCCAAATTTTTAGTTTTAAAGGTTCGAAAATGTAAAGGTGCTGAATTACCAATACCGTCAATACTAAGCTGGTAATTTTGTTGAAAGGAGTCCGGTAGGGTCTTTGACTATTTAACCTTTCTTGGATGCACTTATGAATCATTATGAGTACCGTATAAAAGGACTTTGAAATTCTGAAAATAATTAAATTCCTGATAAAATTTAATTTCATCTTTAAACAGGCTAAAAAATTATTTCCTATCGTTGTTTCGAAGCTGAAACTCGTGAGGATCTGGTCAAAGGAAAGTAATTTGTCAATCTTAGTAAGAAGATAAGCCTCAAACTCTAGAAAAAAAAACAACTGTGTGACAGAATCATATTAATTGCTAGTTGATTGTCTCTGCGAAACTATGTCAACAATGAGATAGGAATTATATCTCTTTGTTGAGCCATTTCCTGGCCTCCAAATGCCATACAGTCAAGGACGGAGGAACCTCATCTTTGCTGTATAAATATATAATCAAACTGGGCAGGTTTTTGGCCATCTCCTGATCTCAATGTGAAAGTATGGAATTTTGTGTGTTGGAAGGGTCTGCTCATCAGGGATAACTTGTTGTAAACTGGAACATTCTTGTTTCATTCTTTTGGCGTTCCCTACGTCCGTGTGGCCCAACACCTTCGTGTTCAGCTGATTCTAGACGGGGTCACTCTTCCTATCATTAGCTGATCCTGGCTTTTACAGCTATTTAGTACTGTCTGCAGTTCATTCTAGAAACAGCTAGTCAGATGGTCTGGAGAGTCGCACGTATGCAAGTAATTTGCTATAACCCCAACTTGTTCACGACGGGGCCCTCCTCTTGCATTGAAATCTCTTCCTATAACTAATTGATCCTGGCTTTGACTGTCTGCAGCTCATTGTAGAAATGGTTACTCAGGCGGGCTCGAGAGTCGTACGTATGTGTTTATGTTGCTATAACAGTGGTGTTGAAAGGAAATTCATATAGTTGGATCCGCGCTTTATAATTAAAGACTAGATTCCATTCTGGCATTGAAGGTTCGGTTTTCTCGCTAAGAATGAATCTGGAATCGTTTTGCCCGGAGACATCGTTTGAGCCAGAGCTATAAATGCAACACGGATTAGATGATGCTAGATTATAAATCATAGTTTAACAAAAGTCATTCACTTTATTTGTGGTGATACACAAGATGTCTATGTTATAATGCTAAAATTCTGTGGTTGTAAAAATCTGTATCACGTCAATGAGCTTACGTATTAATTTGCAATTCTCAATATATTCTTTAACAGCTACATCGATGATGGTGTTTTAAACCGATTAACCCATTTATTGCCGAAGTCATTTGTAATTTTGACGCGTCGCCAGACTGAACAGACCGTAGCATAGGACATTTTTGTTGTCCGAAACTTCAATGGTGGAATTGCTGTTAACTGACTAGTTACCATGTCCATAGCTCCATGGTGCGTTAACATTCTCAAACTTGGCTCGTAAGTTCAAGAAAAGTCCCCACTTTTACCGCTTTTAGGTTCATGTAAGATTTTTCAAACGAAGGCTAGGGAACGGAGGCAAAATGCTTGAGTCTATTTGTTGTAGTTCATAAATACTGCAATAAATAGAAATACATCTTATCTGAATAACCCACATAAGTCCAAAAAGATTGGAGAGGGACATATAATTCGCATAACCGAGAGCATACAACAATGTTTAGAAATTGTTCCGAAATACATAGCCTCAGACATTTCAACGTCATATTATATTTAGTAAATATTAATCTCTTTTCATAAAAATAAAACGGCTCTACATCGCCAGGCAATAAGAAGAAAAGGCCCTGCCATGGGCGCCCAAATGGGGGGGGCTCTTGCCCCCCCCCCCTGGCTGAATGATGCTGCCTTATTTTTATATTTTTGTTCTGAGATTTCTATTATATAGCATTAAAAGTAGCAATTAGACGAAGTTTGCCCCCCCCTGGAATTCAGCTTATGGGCGCCCATGGGCCCTGCCCTTTTTTATTTATGTTCCTAGGTGATAACATAAATAATCGTTTCTTGTTCAGGTCTCGGCTTGAATAAGAGATAATTATTTTTAGCAGAAGAGAAGGTTTATTGAATTCGTCATATAGAATTCTGATAAAAGAAATCAGTTTTAATTTTGTCTTCTTATGTTTCTTATGATTGCATTTGTTTACTCATTCTTATTCATCAAGTACCCTGGCACGGGAATCCAAATCGACATCTATGTTCTGCGTCCCGTACAGCCTGCTCTTATTATTTGCGTGATTAAACCATAGAATCATTATCAATAAATTCTTTTCTATTGGAAATGTTCTCGATGAATTTTTTTTCTATGAAATCCAAATTTTGCTCCAAATCTGCATGACCTTGAACGGACTTCTGTGTAAAGAATATTGCCGATTTGTTAGCGTGTCACTAGGCTATGGACCCAATTTGAAACCTATATCCAAAAATCCATTTGGAAAGATAAATCATTTTCCCTTTTCTCAAACTATGTGCTACTATAAAGAAGGTAAATATATTGTCTATGATTGTTATTTTAGGGAAGCAAATAACCTCAGATATGGTTGAAGTCTTGCGATCTATCATAGCTGTATTAAAAGCCTTGGAGAGCTGTAATCAATTAGGAACAGGACAAGTAAGTTTCTGTCCACTGCTGATTTTTGTCTTTATTTTGTTTAATAGCCTCTATTTAGATATGATGGATGTAGCAATGGCCATAACCTAGTAAAGAGCATACTACAACTGAAACATGAAAATTTGAAAGTGTATTAATAATATTTCGCTATGGATACACTGAACGCAATCCTGGTCTCAGTGTCCTTTTTTGCGAATGAAAACAGGAGGTTTTTCCTCTAGCTTGTATTTTTCTCAGTCACTGATCATTAAGCTGTCTTGCTTCAAAAATTGCATGACCGATAAGAGTGAGTTGATCCAATAAATCTCTTCTGGGAGATAAACCTTTTAAAACAGTTCAGAGCATAGTCCAGTTGACGGTCTTCCTTTTAATTTTAAATGGATATCTAATGACCTACCCTACTTACCATAAAAGATGGGTATCAGTAAACAGGTAATTTAGGTATGATCAAATCAGCAAATTTAAACACTACATTCACTAATTTATGCACTATTGATTTTTTTTGTAATTTGATTTTCTTCTTATTAATCATACAGTTTAAATTAAGAGAGGGTAAATGAAATTGGATGTGGACTTCATTTATTTCTGCGCATTTAGGTCAAAAGTGAGGATAATTTTTAACTTGATTTTTTTCTCCTTGAGCCTAGCGGTAGGTCATCCGCAAAAGAAAATATTAAACTCCTGTCTTCCTGTGTTAAATTCTCACTTTGAGGTAGATTTTACTTTTCAAAGATTCTTTGGCCATTGCGATAAAGTTTTAGAGAAGTTTTTTGTGGATAATGATACCAAAAAGATTTTGCGACATGAAATTTAGCATTACGAAAATATAAGGATATGCATGCATTGCTGAATAGTTGGTTATAGCAAATGGCTGTAGACTACCTACTGTTTTATGAACAATCTTATCAGTGTAAGGTTTTGGGTTATCAAAGAGATAAAATAGATATGTCTTTACTAGGCAAAAACCGGTTTCTAGGGCTATTTATGGCTTCCTTTTAGTACCTTCGGTCTATCTGTATTCAGCAGATCAGGGCTTTGGCCTTCTGTTGATTTTTTTCGTGTTTTTTTAGTTTTTTTGGGGGGGGGGATTCAATTGTTTCAATCAGGTTTCGTAATTTCAAGATTCTTGCTCCTTTTTAATTCGGAAATATCGATATGACGACAGCTTACTCAGCATTTAAAGTTTATGAAACCACCAAAACAGCAAAACTTGTTACTCTTCCCAATTATCAGCTTCTACGCTCTAATTATTCTTTTTTTAGGTAAACAATTACGATTATAGAAAATTACTTTCAAAGCTAATGGACAGCTTCCCCTATTCAATGCGAGGTATATCGAAGCGAGGAAATGCAGTAGCTGACTCTTGTTTGCAAGAAAACTTAGATCTTCTCTATTTGTGTGTTAGAGCAGAAAAACACTTAGAAAGCAGCTTTTTCACTTTTCTCAGGTATATAGAAGGTAAGCGGTTATCAGGTCAGATGTTTGACTAATATTGAAAAAACTAAAAACAGCAAAAAGACAAATACCAACGAGGAAAACTTTCAGCCTGTGAATAAAGAAAACAAATCAGATTTGTCGGCAAAGAACTCCAGTTAGCCATTTTCGGTGCTCGGAAAAATTTATTTACTGTATAAGAAAAAAAAAACAAGTAGTCTTCACGAAAGCAAAAAAATGTCGTGCATAACCAGTGTGGTTTCGGAACATATATACTTCAGGCATACGGGGACCATATGACCAGAGTTATTTTACATCAAAAAAGAAAATTTAAGTGTTTTTAGTTCTTTGCTTTTTTTTTCCTACCTCATGTGTAGCCAGTATTGTCTCAGAACCTACTCATATGCTTTTAATTCCATTTGGGACAGGAGGGTAAAAAGTAATATGTCCATGTTCTTTGTCCGAAACTTTTTGAACCATCTCAACTGTGGCTATCTCAATATCCTTGTGTTATACGCTGTGATTTTTACAAGCGAACGAAAAAATTGATGGGAGTGTTTCGGTTATTTTTTCTTTTGTAGCTAGTAAACCCTATTTGTTTACTTAAGGAAACTACTTTAGGCCCCAAAATGACTAAAAACCATTTTTCATTTCAAGGGCTCCAATTTCCAGATAGTGCTGGAAAAAATCTGAAAGTTCCTAGTTACTTGAAGGCCAAATATCGCGCTTTCTTCGTAATGGTGTGCCTTCTGTATGCCTCGCGGTTTTCTTCTAAATGAACGAGGTCCGAGGTGGTGAGGCGTGAAGCTATCCTCCCACCTGTTATGGAGGACGACCCCGAAAGAATAGTGGTCGTCCCAGTTTGGATAAAAATCAAAAAAATTCTGAACCACCATCGTTCAGTTCAGAATTTTTTGGATTTTGTGCAAATCGTGGATACTGGCGAACGACTCACTTTATGATTGTTAGGTATTTGATTTTAATCTTATAATTTTTGGTCTTTTATTGAATTTTATTTATCTTTTAATTTTTTGCTTTTATTATTGGTTTTTAAATTGGTTTTGTTGACTTTCCGCGTTTTGTTTTTTGTTTTTTCTTCGGCATTTTCCTTGATAATATTATTTTGTTCGCGCTGAAGAAGAGAGGCGGTTGTTCTATCGAAATATTCGCTTTGTGTATTTCTTCAGTATTTTCGTTTGACCTTTAAAAACCCCATTTTTGATCGCTTTCTTTCTTTATGAAATCTATATAACCCGACAATGCTTTTAAATTACTATACCAGAAAAATACCCAACTTACGAGTTATTAATGTGTCCAGACATCAGACGTATAACATATAGCCTGAAGCATTTTTGTAAGAAATATTTGTTTTTGTATCTTTACATCATGAGTCTTGGGTATTGACTCCCAGTCACATCATAAGAGCATCGCTTTCCTTTTGCCAAGCCTATCCCTAATTATTTGCTAAACTTACCCTTTGCTGTCAATTTAAAACCCGAATATATAAACTCTTCTTTCCCTTACATATTCCCTTACAAGGAATTTTATCTTTTTCCATCACCCTTCCTCCGTTCGTTAACACTTCCAATACTAACTTCTTCGTGTTCAGACTCAAATTCTTTTTCCTTAAATCCACACCTGTCCTATCAATCAAATGCTGTAGATTATCCCTTAATTCTGTCACTAATGCTATATCATCCATAAATATTAACACACTCAATTCGCTCACGTCTATTAACAATATGGCTGCTTCATTTGTCTCTGAATACTCAGGGAAATACATTTCAAAACGGACAATAATCATAAAAAGGAGTGAAAAATTCCTGTTTTACCTTTAGATTTGACCTAAGTCATACCAGAGAACTTTCCTAATACTTTCATCACAGGTTTTGTTACGTCATACGCTTCAATCAACATTTCAACAAATGAGTAGGATAAGCCAACGTTCAAGGACTCATTCATTAACATGTCCATCCTAATATTGTCAAATACCACTTATAGTTTTTCTCTCTTCCCACTTAGCTGTTTCTTACTTTAACAATTTAATACGCAACTCCTATGAATTGCACCATATCTAGCCCAAAAACGATCCTGGTCCATTGCTAATTTTTTTTTTCTCATTTAACCACGGTGTTTGTCCAGTATAAAACTTGCATATTTAGGAAATTATCTTAGCAAGCAACTTGTGTATTGTATTCTCTTGGTAAATACATCTGTAATTTTTATGTCTATTTTGGTCCTTTCTTAAATACAGGTATTCCTATCAATGCCATCCAGGCTGCTGGGTATTCTGTCTTGCTCATAATCACCCCTTCCAGTGAATACTTCACTTTTTCCTAAAATGTGTTGCTATTCTTTTTCTTTTATTGGTTGCTGGATTTCATTATTCTCCTCTTTCTTACCTCATCGGTTTTGTAGATGATTTCACACTTTCTTGTTGCTACATCCTCAACACTAACTGACTTGCATATTTCCACACACTGCTCTATGTCCTCCTTTATACTGTCGCTCGAAATTAACGCCTCCTTTAGGCCATCTCATGGTTCCAAATGCCTCTTATATTCTCACTCTTCAACATCTCACTCATTCTTACTACATTCTTCTCTTAATTCTATTCTCACCTATGCTTTTTTTTCCATGGTCCTTAATTTTCATCTGACCAATTCTCGTCTTTTTACACAATTCATTTGCTATTGGAAACTCCTAAGATTATTGACTCTTGAAATTTTTTTATTCGAGGACGGAGCACTCAACTGTCATCCCCGTGTCAGTATTGAATTTGCCTGCAATAAGGAAATCAAAATCAGTATACTTCTCAGAATAAAGTCTTTTGCTGCTATAAGCACACGACAAAATCACCTTCATCTCCCTGAACACCAACTTAGCCACACCATATTTCCTGATTGGTAGGTATGAGCGACCACCTGTGTGTTGCTTGGGTACCTAATCGTTTTACCCCAAATAGACAAAAAATAGTAATGGTGTACAGGCCCTTCACACCTTACCTAGTAAATATCTACAAGAAATTGCTCACAGATTGTGACTGGCGTGATATTGTCTCATTGTCTGATGGTGACAAAATGACAAGTTTATTCTCTAATGAACTGTTCGAAAAATAATGTGAAAATTTCTCACAAAAAAATGTGAAATCTAATGAAAAATCATGGATTACCCAAAATATTCGAGATATGATAAAATTGAGGAATGAATTGCATTTAACTGGACTTGAGGAAGATTTCAAAAGATTAAGAAATACAACTGTGTATAAAATAAGATGTTCACGTAAGCTGTGTGTTTGTAGAATAACAAGCAAAATATATAAATCCAACCCAAGGAAGTTCCATGATACAGTTCAGAACATTATCGGTAAAAAGTGACCAATGTTGAAATGAGAGATAATAATGGTACACCCCTGCTACCTAGTGAAATTAGTGATTTTTTTTACATCAATTTGTAAAATTCATCCGTGACTAACAATCTTACCACCTAATGACTCAATTTCAAATATCCCTATCCTAGAGATTCATTCAGTTGCTAAAAAGTTGAAGTCACTTGATTCTTGTCAGTATATATACCTTAGTGAGATACCAATTAAATTGATTATTGCGTGTGCCAATCTTTTATCTACTCCTTTAATATCAATTTTTGACCATTGTTTTTTTATGGTGTTTTCCTAGTGGTGTGTTCTCCAATCCCCAAGTGTAAGGCCCCTAAGAATATTGCTGATATGAGGTCGATTCAAAAAAGACCGTCTGTTTGAAAAGTATTTGAAAGCCTTATTTTGAGGACATAAAGTATTTGATTGTTGATTTGAGGACATAAAAAATAATGTAGATTCTTAAAAATTTGGATTTAGACAAGGGCGTAGTACTGTTCATTATTTGGTTGCATTGTTAGATACCATCCTTAAACATTTAGAAAATATGGGGCTTGTGTTGATGCATTATTATCTGACATAATTAAGGCTTTTGATAGTTTTGACTATCATGTAGTAGGGAAGAAGCTAAGGTTACGGGTGCCTGTCCATTTGTTGTACTTATGATTGATAGTTTTCTTTTTAGAAGATCTTAGGGTATCCAACTCCCTGATAATGAGCCATCTGGATTTTTAGATATTTTTTTGCGGTTCGCCACAAGGGACTAAATTAAGCCCATTTTCTTTTCTTATTGTTTTTAACCATATTTTAGCCACAGTTTGTGAGCGTTTTAAATTTGTTGATGATTTAACTGTCTTAGCACTGCAACCAAGCCCTCCGACTACCGAACAGTCTGACTTAACGATAATTTTTAATAATCTAAAAGCCGATTTATGAAAGGTAAAACTAACGTTCAGCGAAACTAAGAACTCTTATGTGACTTTTTCCTTTCCGAAGGTTGACAGCCACTTTTTTCTTAATTCCCTAGTGCCGACAAAGAAAACCGTTAAAGTACTTGGAATACTTTTGGACGAAGATTTAAGATGGAACTATCATATTATAGATGAAACTATAGCACGTTGACTATCTGACTAAAAATCTCTATCATGCCATCTCTCTCAAGAGATTTGGCATGCCATATGAGGTTTAAATTCTGTAAACTGCAGCTATATTAGACCTTCTCTTGAGTATTTATGTCCAGCTTGGAATCCGGGTTTGGCAAAGAATAATCAGATAGACTTGAGATGATACAAAAAAGAGCTGTAAAAATTATACTTGGACATTACTATTCAACATATGATGATTCACTAAAATAACTCAACTTGAATTCACTTGATAGACATAGACATGAGTTGAAATGTCGATTTGGACTAAATTGTTTGAATTCACCAACTCATCGGGGTCTACTACCCAACCTTGAGAGCCCCGCTTTGAAGGACCAGTCACTAGACTACGACAAATAAAAAAGAATGGTCCACAGTTAATGACTTTCCCAGCCTCTAGTGCCGAGAAATATTGAAAATCATGTGTCCCTTACTTTACTCGGTATTTTAATGATATTATCTTGATAAATATTTAATGTATGGTTCAGTTTATTTCAGGTATTTGCCTTTGAGTGTTTTTGAATGTATCAACCACTTATATTTTTAATATTTTGATATATTCTGTATAACCGGTCACTATTCCGACTGTTAAAATTGGCTCTTGATATATATTAATTTTATTTACTACTCATTTTGATTATAGCAGCACCTGCTGCTTTAATATTTCTGTGTCGCTGTTTCTTTGTTTTTTATCCGTCTTTTGGTCTTTTTTTGTGTGTCTTGACATGCTCATGTTAGCTCCAGCTATTGTAGTGAATAATCATATTTTGTTCTGTTCTTTCATAGTTTTACCATTTCCAAGTCACTTATGTTGATGGGCTTTAGTTTTACTATAGACTTGCATATTCCTTGTACATCCCATGGGAAGTTTCCGGTGTAAGCGCTTGAAGATTACGGACATCTGCAACAAGCTTGATTGCTAGCCACTCAGCTATGGCAACCTTAAAAATATTTTCGAAACATAATCGATCTATAAAGAATTCTTATGCTCTAGGTATAAAAAATCCCGCACCCCGCTTTATGGACCCTAACTATTCATCCCCATCTACTTGGCCTTTCTCCTGTGTGCCGTTTTTTCTCTGATCATTGAAAGCTGCACATCCGCAGGGTTTTCTCTGATTTTGCGAAGTATAGGCTATGCTCACCTCCATGGACTCATATTGCGTTTATTTGTAGGAAGTATAACATCGTAGATCCTACTGTTCTTATTGTTAAACGTTACCTAGCTTCCTTAAATGAAAGTGCGGGTTCACTCCATCCTTGGACGTCTGTATTTCAGTGTTGAAAAGTGTTTGTCTTGCTTGCTGTATCAATATAGCATGTTATTGTGTTAATATGGTTATAGGTATGTCTTGTATTAGTATTGTTTCAGTGTTGGTTTAGTTTTTTTGTTTTGTTTTATACTCCATCAAAGGATTTCGATCCTTCTAGTATTTGAGGGGTAATAAATAAATTGAATGATTGATTGATTACAGAAACACGCCAAATCATTGTGAGTTGACGGTCCTCTTTATTCTGCTTCTTATTCTCATATTCCCTTAGCGGAAAATATGGCAGCCATACACTCGAGCCCTCTCTATTCTTTGACTCTCCTTTACTCCACCGCGTGTTACCTCGAGGGTTTTAAGGCCTAGTACCGGGACTTGGTACTAGGCTGCTTCTATGTATGGTTTGGATTGATTATTGCGTCACTATTTCTTTTTAGCACGTGCGACACCTATAAAGTTCTGCTTGAAAGAGTGCACTCTATGGGATCCCATCAAGTTCCATATTCACAGATTGGGAAACCACTGTTACATCTGATACGTCACCCATCTCGGATTCACTATCACTTCTTTGCCCATAATTGAGGGATTCGTTTCGCATTGCTCTTCCGGGACAGAACTGTACTCTTTCGCCTCTGTTACTGTCTCTGATACTAAATCGCGTGGAAAAATATGGTTTCTGATGTACTATCTTACACCTCGTAGGAAATCAACTGACGTACCAGGGTTTGCAGGCCTTGCAAGAGCCTGTTTCAATTTAACTTTTTGCTTCACGTTCGGTGATTCTATTAGCTGAAGGTCCTTTTTTCAGGCTAGAACTCTTAAGATATCGGTTACTTTTCGGAATCTTATCGCGAAGCTCCATCAAAGTGAAGCTAAGCATTGTAGGACTCAGTTCCAAGATGCTTTCTGAATCTGAACGCCTCTTGCATGCCAGCCCGCTTGATTCCCAATCGAAATAACACCTCGTCAACGCAAATTAGCAGATTTTTCTTCAGTGACTGACCACTGACTGTAGGGTTGAAACCATACAGCACAAGATTGTTTCACTTTCAATTTTGTTCTAATCTTCTAACTGTTAATGGTGGGTCCTATATTTTGATTTCCAGCCTTTTAAATTTTCCTTTTTTTTTGTTTAGATAACCCATCTGCACGCTCTCTCCAGCACACAACGGCCTAATATCTTAAGGGACTATTGTAGATGCCAATTTTCAAGGGCGTATCTCAGATCATGAACAGCAACTTGCAATAGCAATGAGCAGCAAAATACTGATATCTACTCAGGTCTTTCGACTTCGATGCCACACTTTTCTCAGAAATTCACTTTATTTCCTTCACAAACTTCATTTCATTCCACCTACAATTTGTTTAATATTCAGCGTCTTCAAACTGCACATCAGCGTCATCTATACTTGAGCTGGTCCTATCCCCATCACTATAATATAATCAGCGTCATCTGTATTTGAGCAGGTCCTATCGCCATCAATATAATACTAAGAAAAGGCGATAGAACCTAGGTTTTAGAATTCTGGGTAAAACAGAGTACTCATTTTGTGCCATGTAGTGGTGTAGCGGCTTACTTATTGCTTAAAAAGTAAACAAGGCTGGTATAAATTGTGGATTAAAAATTACAATCTAAACGAAAGGAATTTTGAGTTTTAGCATGACTGACTTCAGTAGGCTAACTAGTTTTTGCTACAAGTGTTCCAGCCAGGACTCTAGTTGATAAGCAGTAAATGTGGAGGAAGTAAGTCGAACCAGATTGTAAAAAACGCCTTTTAAGCTTATTATAATGATCATAACTGGGAAAAAAAAAAAGCTCTCGGGTACAAGTGGACATAGCCTTGCTTAATCTACGGAAAACACAGGTCCGAAGTTGGAAAACTCGGTTCTAGTTAAAAAATTGTGTTCTTGTTTTTCCCCTTTTTCGTCCTATAGGTTTCTTCGAACTTCCGTTCGTACATGTAGTTGAGTTTGCTGAATATAGCAGTACATAAAAAAGAGAAATTTCTCCTTGTGTATTTTCATTTGGAAATCACCTTTGGCTAGTTCATAACCCTCGCCTGGGCCTGTTTTAAGAGCATTGTTTTTAATTTTGACCTTATTTTCATTAAAATTGCAGTGGCTTTGTAACTTCCAGCTATCCAGACAAAAAAAGTGTATATAACAAACAATAACAATAAAAGAAAGAGAAACAACTTCGAAAATTGAAAAATATTTGACTCAATCCAAAAATATGTCTAAACTATCTCCCAAAATAGATTGAACTGATATTTGAACTGCAATTCCTTAGTGTAATGTAAAGTACACGTTCGCGCTTTACCTCTACGGTATTGACGTCATTTCTGTTAATCAACGAAGAGATTATATTTCTAAAGCCTCTGTTATGGAAATTGCAGTATCTTTCCTGGATAGCATTTCTTGTTTTCTTTCTTAAGATTACGTCTGTTCATTGACGTAAGTGTGTTCATTGAAGTTAGTGTGACTTTTCGGTAGAAATAGATGCTCATTATTTTCTCTTTTCCAGAGCTATTTCAAAATCAAGATATCTCCGTATCAGATTCTGGAAAAGTGATTGCCATTGTTAAAGAACTGTTGTCAGATGGCTCGTGCTCTCAATTTCTTCTTGAAAAGTTTTTACCGAATCTTCTCAGTTTTTCCGAAAGGAAGAAAAATAATGATCCAATTTTAAGCCAGACTTTAGAAGCAGTTGTGGATATCGCTATTGTTAATCATCACAGACTTCTGAGGTAAATTTTTGTCTTCATTTTTTTTATTATTTTATCATACTAGCAGTAGAGCCGGTGGGACCCCAGGAATAATAAGGGAAAATAGCTGCATTGTGCACTTTTTTGCGAGGATAGGAAACCTACTGACTGTATATGGAAAAATATAAATTGAGATATAAAAAATATAAAATAATTTAATTAAAATATAAAATAATTAAAATATAAAAATATAAATTAATGAGATATAAAAATATCTCATTTTTGAAATAACATTTTGAGGTAGGATGACTTGAGGTACTAGTTGTATAACATCACACGATTTTTTTCAAATCAGAGAGTTACGGACATACGCTAATTGTATAGGCAGGTTTTTAATGTTCTGACTGGCTAAGCGTGACAAAACGAGAAAATGAATGCCAACGAAGGAAAACAAGGTAAATCAAAGCAAGTGAAAGAAAAGAAAACAGCAAAGGTTATGGCTGAGAGCTCCGCTAAGTCGTCTTCAGTGCAAGAAGAAGAATAAAAAACAAATCTGAGAGTCCACAGTATAAAATAAAAGACCAAGCTTTAAAACGAAATAGGACAAGCTTTTTCCAAGTAACGATGAAAGCGTAACTGAGTAAAAAGCGATGTTGAATGGCAGACTAGGCTTCCAATCAACTTTCAATCTCTTTATTTTTCCTCTGTTTCACTCTCTCCTTTTTGTTTTTTTCTTTTTGCTCTGTCGTTTGTATAATCAATGTTTAATTAAGGGTGTTCTCTACCTCTTAGTTCATTTCAATTAATTTTGACGTGTCAATAAGACTTGAATAATGGGCATGTCTCAGAGTCCCTGTCCCAAATTCTTGGTTATTGAATATTTTGTATTGCGCCTGACAATAAATAAATCTTCAATAGACCATACGGTAAATACAAAGTTTCCACTTTTTATGTGTTATTCAGTTTTTAAGTGTAAGATCTGTCTAGACTATTTGGAATTAGAATTTCCTTAGGGATGTACCAGTGGCGAAAATGTCGAAATTCCCGAAAATGTCAGAAGGGGCAGAATTTTTTTAATGTTTTTTTTTTAATGAAGGTGCGTAAGTAACCGAACAAAAATTACAAAATAGCAATGAAATAGAAATAGAAAGATTTGTTTCCAAATCTTGGGAGGGAGGGGGAAATGGCCACCCCCATCCCCCACCCCTAATTGATGAAGAATGAAAATAACTTGGCTGTCCCACGTACCACAATAATAGGCAAGAGTTTGAATAAGTAATGCTGCCTATTATACATTAAATGTATTAGGATATATGGTACGTACCGTAATCACAACTAATTTGAGAAAACCGAGACTTGTGGAAAAGTATTCTTTTGATATGTTAGGCCTTTAGATATTGTGTCAGCCAATTGTTGCTCAATCTTGTGCTCATAATCCCTTAGGAAAAAATCTTGAACTAATTATCGGATTATTTGAGTCTTTCAAGGCCAAACGTACCAAATCTACTTTTAACATTTTCGGAAGACTCAAATTCGAGCATTTGATTGCATCCTTTTTTAGTGATTTTTTTGGGATAATCGTTTTAAAAAGGATTAATTCATTCTCCCCCCCCTCCTGAAAAAAATTGCCACCAACATCTGTAAGTTAAACTCAGTTAATTTAAGTTAGTTTATTCCAAATAGAAAAAAAACTCCCTAATGAAAAACATGAGGAAACGCCAACAAAATATGTCAATTTTTCCACCAGAAGATTGGTGCGTTACGGTAATGTATCATTTTCTGATTCATATCTTCCGTTTATTTTTATTAACTTGATAAAATTGACTTCTGATAGGTTCATTAATGCCTTTTTCTCCGATTTTAGTCTTAATCAATATAGAGATTGGTTGAAAAAAGGTGTAACTCAACTTCCGTTAAATTCTTCTGCCAGTCTAAAGGCACTGGATATCCTCACTCGAAATGCCTTCGTCGACTTGCCTGCGTTAAAAGAGATTGCGCTCAAACTGTCTGGTAAGTAGTATAAAAGTAGCTAATTTTAAAATGAAGTTTAGTATAAAGGCTTGTTGAGCTTTTTGAGCTCATGGCTATTTTATTGTCCCTTTTCAATAAATCTTGGGGTTAAAATCCTTCGAAAAAAAATGTGACTATTTTCGTAATTTCCAAATATGGCTCGATAGAATACTTTTACTTATTCTTCAATAATATTGCTGTGGGGGGTTCAAGTACTCCCTTTTGCTTATTCGTTCTGTATCAAAATTTGATAGTTTTCAAGAACTGTCTGGATTTTATGACCAATAGGTGGTGTTTTCCATTGATCACTATGTAGCTGCAAACGTACTTCAGTCTCAATGAAGTTCAGTGTAAAGGCTTGTAGTATTGTAAGGTTTAACGAGAACTTATCATCTCTTTTTTAAATAGATCATGGTGGGAATTTCTTTCGAACACGTTTTTATAGCTGTTTTATAACTTGAAAATGAGCCAATTATGACTCATGGGGATATATATGGTGATAAAATATGGGGAGTCAACCAATCATGGCTTATTTGCTTCTATCAGCATCTTGTAATTTTTAAGTGATAGATTGGGAAATGTTGACATGATTTCCTGACTAATGCATGACGTTTTCTTATTAGTTACCCTGTGTGACAACATTAAAAGTTTTTTCCGTCCATCCTTTAGAATTTATGATAAAACTGCAATTTAGTGAAACTTTTGTGGTGGATTCGAAACCGTAATAAGAACTGTTTCATCTTGGCATTTAACTTTTAAAATTCTAATTCCTTATAATTGCTAATGTAAACCGTTCAAATATGCTTATTTGCATGTAAGTTTGTTTGCTCAATTTTGAAATATGGTCAGATTTTTTTTTGGGGGGGGGGCACACAGACACATTAATTTTATTTTAGAGATATGATCTGGTATAGACGACAGTAAAAAATTTGGAAGCTTAAAGTTGGTTTTGTTTCAACAGAAAGTATGAAACCTAAGAATACTATCCAAAGCGTATTTTCTTAACTTCTTTCTTAGATTATGTCATCAAAACGCAACTTAAAATTTTCATACCAAGTTCGTTATTACAAAAAAAAATGTCTCAATGATCGTAAAAAGTTGTTTTGTTTCTTGTTGTAGAAATGATCTACCAGGTGCATTGGATCGGGACTTCGCGTGAAATTATGACAATTAGTTCGGGGATGAGATGATTGGAAAGGGGCATTTTTTATTTGATTATATACTTGATTATAGTACAGATTGGACTTCCGAAAAAAAATTATTATTCAATAGCCATGAGTTTCTGGTTATTTTTGGCATTAATCCTTATTTTGAAAAATGCCCTACTGAACGCAAAAATGTAATAGTCGACCACGAGGTTTGATTCTAAAATCCCAAAAGATATGAAAAGCGGACTTCCTCTTTTTTTCACGTCTGAGTCTCGGATTGTATAAGCACATTTTTTTCCTATTTTTTCCCCTTAATACGCCATTGTATCGAAAATTTAGTAAACGTGTTTCCAATTGGAAACAATGGTAAATAGAAGTTTGAAAAATCTTCTACAATCAAACACCCAAAGAATGGAAAATTTTATTGGCAGAATTTCAATTCACTTCAACTATAGCAATGTTGAAATGAATTACTGATGGACAGATCAGTAAATATGATTATCAGCCATCGACTTCTGATCAAACGTAGTCACGCATTCTTTATATTTTTTATTTTTGAAAAAAAAGGTAAATGCTAAGCTGGATGGTACTATTTCCTGTATTTGAATTGTTTTTGCTGATTTTACTGCGAAGCACTCCTACCAATTTTTGCGTGACTCTTCCCTCACATCTCTCGCAGAGTATGTCCTAGCTGTCTATTTTGGGGGTTGGTATCTGATCTAACTTCTCTGGGCAGAAAGGATCCCTAAAAAATTTTTATCACAGCATTTACAAGAACGGGCTGTCGGATCTCGGCTAAAATCGGTGGAAATTAAGAGCAAGTGCTCTGCTTGTAACATTCTGGGGCAGAATCCTAATCCTAACTCTGTCGGGAATGGGAGAGGGGTCTGAATTCTTGTAATTAGGCCATCTACCAGAGTAGGTCATTAGATTTCAATAGAACTTGATGAGAAGCAAAAGCTGGTTTCTTGTTTTTGCCTTTTGGGATTTTGGACACAGTTTGACCTTTGCGGATAGACGATAGGGTATCTCTAAAATCTAAGGACACCTACTAAAATCAGGTCTCAGATAACCCTGGTGTAAAATATGAGCATGTATCCTATTTCTGACCTGTTGGCGTCCCTACTTGATCCAGCCTCGGGATGAGGGGGGGCTCTTAAATTCTTGGCATTGCGATATCTATCAGGACAGTATGTTATCTCTGAATTAAACTTGGGTAAAAAGTAAGAGCAATTTTATTGCTTGCGCCGTTTTTGATATGACATGGTCTTACCTCACGAAGAATCCTATTTATGCGCTCTAGGGCTGATCCACCTTCTATGGGAGAGAGAAAGGGGTTTCTTATTTTCGTCGACAGGACAAGTACCAGAGATACATTTGCATCTCAGTCGATCCCCTTGAGAAGTAAGAATAAATGTCTAAGCTTTGCCTTTAGAGAGCCAGTACCTGATTCGATTTGGGGTTGGGTCCTAATTTTTTGTCGTCCCGACATCTTTCGGAAAGTTTGTCTGATCTCAATCAAAATCTGTGCAGAAGCCATGGATTCTGACATTTTGGAACCTGAGTCTAATCTTTGACAAACAGGGGCGAATCTACAACATTTTCACTGGGGGGGGGGACGGGTCTACTTTCGGATATTCAAGGAGCATGCTGTATAATAATTTTTTCTTCACATTACTGGGTGGCAACTGCCCCCCCCCATGACCCACCCGAACGACGCCCCTGTTGTAAGAATAAACTCTCGTAATTGGGGCATCTATTAGAAAAGATTGTCAGATTTCAGTCTAACCTAATGTAAGGTGAAAGCTAATTTATATTGTGTGCCTTTTCGGATTGGTTCCCTAATAAACCTTTTCAATGGGATGGGATCCATTAATTCCTATCATCCGGCTATTAACGTGAAGAGGTTTTAGACGTGAACAAAATGTTTGCAACTAGAAGTAAATACAATATGAGCTGTTATATATCTGTTTCAATTTTTGCTAAGATGGGCCCCTTCCTATTTGTAAACCAACCCTTCTGTTGTTGCTTTAAAGCCGTACGAAACTGACCATTATCGATTCATTTAAATAGGACTTATCTCTAGAGCTATCTAATTTTGAAGTAGACGCGAAAAGAGAATAAGTTTTTCCTCTTGAAACATAATAGCATATCTTTTTGCAAATTTATCTATGGATTGCTGCTGCTACAAAAACTTTATGAGGCATTCAGATTATTCAAGTTGTACAGGAATTCAAATTATTAACTAATTTCACATCATATAAATACACTCCAAACGGCTTATTGCTCTATTTATCAGTTGTCTTGAGAAGGATCTCTTTAATTCCCAAGCCGTCAATAAATCTCGATCTGATTGTGAGATCGCAGAGGAGACGGGTATTCATTGCTAGGGAAGGAAAGGGTAGTAAGTAAGGTCCTAACTCCAGAAAAAAAATACAGAGGAATTATATGTTCACGCTTTCTTGTTAAAGTTAGTATTTGTAGAAATGTTTGTTGAGCGCAACTGAACAGAAAACATTGTCTACCTAAAATAGGTAAGACGGCTTCTTTCGCCCTTTGTGATTATATGTTGTCTCGGTACATTTGGTCTTTTTTGTACCTGTTAGCTCTAAAGTCGCTTTGTTTTGGCTCAGAACCCATGAGTGCAACTGAACAGACAACGTTGGCTATCTAAAAGAATAATACAGTTTCTGGCCCTTTATGATGATCATACTGTCTTGGTCCTTGTTTTTTTTTTTTTTTTTTTTTTTTTTTTTTTTTTTTTTATTGGTTGTCTCTAAAATCTCTTTTTGTGGTCAGAATCTTTAGGGTTGTTCTGCATCTACTGCTCATTAAAGAATCTTATTTTAGTGACATAGAGCAGAGCTGTTCCTAGGGTTGGTGGTGCCCGGGGCAAATTTAATTACAGCGTCCGCCTTCCGCCTCAAATATAAGCCAAAAAGCCCAATCAAAGTGAAAAATTGTATCAAAGTGGGCAATTCCCAGCTGCCCCCCCCTGCAAGCCATGGTGCCCGGGGTAAATGCCCTGGTTGTCCCCCCCCCCCTCTAGGAATGGCTATGCATAGAAGTGACAGTGACATTGATGTTTTTTAGTGTTTACTTTGTGTGCTTATTTGTTGTTTGTTTGCTTGAATAAACCCCGTTTTTAAATTGAAAGAACTTTACATCTTGTTTTTGCTATTATCCTTAACCGTTTCAAAAAATATGTGTTTGTACAAAATGATTTTTTTTTAAATATATGAATAAATCCTCCAGATACACTTTGTTCAGTTTCAACTGAAGGTGCGACTGAGTCAGAATCACTGAGGCACGGGGTACAATTGACTGGAAATGCTGCAATTCAATTTGCACGGAGTGGAGATGTGACAACCGCTCAAGAACTTTGTAATGCTCTTGGTAATTCACAGATTCATAAAACCTTCAGCCTTGGCCTTAAAACTATTGCGTAAGTGAAAATATAATTTAAATCTTTTATTTGCTAATATTATAGTAGTTTAACCCGCGTGCAATATGACTCTTTGAACTTCTACTTTTTTAAATCATACTGAAGGTGTTCTTAATTAATTTTTGTATATACCTTTATATTTAGAAGAATATGATTGAAGGGGATGTATTTTGGATTAAAACAAGTTTCTAACCTAAATTGTGAAAATAAAATAAGTATCAAAACAAACTATATTCTGTATGAGATGATCAATTCTTTATACTTTATGCTAGTATTATTACAGCATGTTTCTATTAATACTTGTAATATTGCGTCTAATATGTATACTGTACGATACGAACAGTGGCAGTTCTGGTCTCTCTTGCGCCCGGGGCAAAATCTTGATTAGAACCCTCCCCCCGGTCCCCAAAAAAATTTCAGGCCGAATTTTAACGAAGATTTCATTTATTAATAGAATTGTTTATTGATTAATTAATAATTTATTCGTTGATTTATAGTATCTTATTTTAATTATTACTATTATTTAATCATTTTAAAATGTAATTATTATTATTATTTATTTATTTTAATTAATTGATTAATTAATATTTTTATATTAATTAATATAAAATTAATTTTAATTACTTTCATTTATTAACTGTACCCTCTACTTTATTGAATAAAAATAAAATTTCAAAAAATACATAATGATTATAACCGTTAGATTGTTTATTTGCGATTTTTCGCCCCCTTAAAATTTCTGTGCCAGGGGCAAGTGTCCCTATGTCCCCTCCTAAAACTGCCACTGGGTACGAATTACTCTCTATTTATTTTTTTCCTTTTTCCCTTTTTACTCGATTCGCCCAATTTTTGTTGTTTCGCTCTCGATCGATAGTTCTCAGGTGTAAATTTAAAAATATACAATACTGTTTTTTCTACTAAATGCCAAAAATACTCTTTTCTTGAAAATCACGGTCTTTTTTGTGTTTTTTTTACCCTTTTTTCTCTGATTATGCACCAATCTCTCGATATTTGTTGTTTTGCGGTTGTGCCTTATATCTCAGGTGTAAATGTAAAAATGCAAAAATAAAATCATCTCTATTTTTTCTAGCCTATCACTTACAAACTTAGGGTAGTGGTTCGTCTTACTAGTAGGCGAGTATGTTGATGAGGAATTGATTTTCTTGCCGAACTTCTTTCTTCTTAGGTCTACGAAAAAACGTGATCGATAAAACAAAAGTTACACTAGTACTAATGTTTTATGTCTTTCGTGAGCTCAATATTTTTTTTTGTCAACTGGGAGGTAGCCTTAGTTGCTTAATGAACCAGAAAATGAGATTAACTTTACTTCTTTTCAACTCTTTATAAAATTTTTGGTTGCGTCGAACTGATGCTCAAAAACTGATCGTTTTTCAACAAGACTTTCTCTTAAGAAATTAGTATTTTGGGACATTTTGGCTCAGTTCAGCATTTACGCTAAGCAAATAGTTCAGATTTTGTTTCGTTGGAGTTTTCTACCCAAATATTCTGCACAGCAATAAAGTAATACATTTTTATTGGAAAAAATATGTATCAACTGCAATAAACCCGAAAAACATTAAATCCAGCTGCCCATATTAAATAAATGGCTTCATATGAATATATTTCAAGTTAGTCTTTGCAAACGCCTCGTTATTTTTTCAAAATCCTGGTTTTTAAAACAAAATATTGTAGAAGGGTATTTTTTGTCAACTTTCTCTGAACTTCGGGCCAAAACATTTTCCGTTCTAGATTCAATTATTCCCATAACTTGTAACATTTTGCTTAAATTTATATTAAGACATTAATACAAAAGCATTAGTCACCAACGTAGGAGGGACCGTTGACCCTGTCCCCCACAAAATCTCAGACTTGTTCGATTTTCCCTCTTATCTCTGTAGAATTTTCTGACAATTTTCAATTTTTTAAACCTTCTCCCCCGATACCAAATGGCTATGTGATCCTGAAGCAAATTTTTCTGTGTCCTTGATAAGCATGTAGAACACATTTTTCCTGTTGATTTGGTAGTTTTATTAAATTACTTTACCATATCGATAAACCGACATTGTCGAATTGATGCAAATGAGTCAAATTTGGATAATTGGGTTCTTTTTATTTTTAGAGAAGCAGAAATCGAAAATAGAAGCGAAACCGAAACAGACTTCTGGCCATATATTTACTGAATTTTATCTGTTCTTGACGAATAAATTTACTATACAAATATATTGATAGAATATTTAATAAAAATAAGTAAAAATCACATAAACTTATTAATTTGAACCTTATGTCTCCGTATATGCAAGATAAAGGAACTGTAAGGAACGGTAAGGAAAGGTAAAGGTAAAGAACTGTAAGTAAGGAGCGACTCGGCTCAATATTCACCGAAACTCTAAAAAACGGAATTTGCCTCATTTCAAAATGAGGAAATTTGCCTCATTTTCAAAAAAAAGCCCCCCCCCCTAAAAGTCATAGAATCTTAATGATAATCACACCAACAGATTCAGCGCATTAGAGAACCCTACTGTAGAGGTTTCAAGCTCATATCTGCAAAAATGGGGATTTTTGTATTTTTTGCCAGAAGAAAGATCACGGATGTGTGTTAATTTTTTTTTTCAGGGTGATCTTATCGACCCAGTGGTCCTAGAATATCGCGAGAGGGATCATTCGAACGGAAGTTATAAGTTGTAGTGCCCTTTTTAAGTGACAAAAAAATTGGAGAGCAACTTGGCCCTCTTCCCCGCTCATTTTTTCCCAAAGTTCCCCAATTTTGATACAGTCAAACAATCTAATAACTCTGTCTCTGAGGATGACTTAATCCCCCATAGTCCCCGGGGGAAGGGCTGAAAGTTATGAACTTTGCCCATTGTTTACATATAGTATTGGTTATTGGGAAGTATACAGACCTTTTCATGAGATTTTTTCTGGTGGGGGGGGGGGGTTACGTAGGAGGATCTTTCCATGGGGGGAGGGAATTTTCCATGAAAGGGGCGCCGGATTTCCCAGCATTATTGAAAAAACGATCAGAAACCAAATAAAAAAAGCATGTTTTTTCAACTGAAAGTAAGGAGCAACATTAAAACTTAAAAACGAACAGAAATTATTACGTATATGAGGGGTTTACCCCCTCGTCAATACCTCGCTCTTTACGCTAAAGTTTTTAGTTCTTTCAAAAGAGCTATTTATTCTAACTAAACGATCTTTGTGATACAGGGGTCATTATTAAAGAATTGGAACAAAATTCCAACTTTAGCGTAAAGATCGAGGTATTGACATAGGGTCAAAACTCCTTACGTATATCGTAATAATTTCTGTTCGTTTTAAGTTTTAATATTGCTCCTTACTTTCAGTTGAAAAAACTTTTTTTTATTTAATCAACTCACAGGCACGAATCAATACCCAACTAGGGATCGTTACTAAGACCTAAGGCTGTATTCACCAAAAAGATAGCCTGGGCTGCCCCTGCTCAGCTTTTCAAATGCAAGACATTTTTCTTCAAAATTAAGTAAAATACTTCAAAATTTACACTAATTTGCAACTTATTTGAAGCAAATCTTAGATATGGTAAAGAAACCCTGGAATAGTAAAAAATTAGTCACAATTACATGGCCGTATTTCAGATCCAGCATTAAAGACAAGGAGCTTCGATGCGGGATTCTTTTTATACTTGTTTCTATAGGTCCATAAAACCTAGAGACTGCTAGGTCTCTAGGGATACTGAGATTTCGACGAGACCGTACTGAGCGAAGTCGGAAATCTCAGTGCTTCACAACGTCCAAGTCATTGATCATTGGAATTATCAAGATTACAGAATCTAGCATATATTTGAAAGTATAAAACACCATCTGCCATCCAGTGTTTCTGGCCATAATCACCAATACTATGTAGTTAACTAGCACCAGATCTGTTGGTAGGACAAGCTCCAAAACAAAAAAAAGATTATTATTTACTCCTCTGTGAAAAGAGAAACCTGCTGATCACATAAAAAAAAACCCTTGCTTGGCTAAAAGCTTTAGGTAACAGAAGAATTAGTTCACGTGATTGATTTCAAACTAATGATTAGCTGGGAGTTAAGAATACTTATCAATTGACCATATTTCACTTTGCCGCCACCACCTGGATTAGTTCACATTAATTTCCCTTTTCTTCACCCTCATGACTTGCTTCACAACTTATATTATTGATTTGCAAGATAAGAGATCAATTGTATGTATAAACATATGAAAAGTGGTTCGTGTTACGAAAAATGAATTTTTTTCATAATTTGATATGAAATGCGGAACTGATCCAAACTGATCCAAAGGTGCCACTGATTTTGTCAAGGGTCAGCTATATAAATTAGAAATCTTAGATAAGATAGAAATGAAACTGTTTTTGAATAATAAACAATTCTAGTACTGTGCAGGATTACGAGATGACTGTACCTTTTTTCCCTTCGTTTTTATGTGATTAGGGTAAATGGGATTTTTTTGCCAACTAGTATAGAGGATTTCAGACAGTCAATCAGGTGTCTTTGTGTCTTCCGAAAAATTAAATAAACAGCTGTTGGGGAAAACTAATACTCTCAGTGAAATAGATGGTCTTGGAAGCACTATAATCAGGTAGTGGTGTAGAGTGTGATTCTAAAATGAAGGTTTACCCTATTTCTTAGATTAAAATTTTTTTTTCTAATTGCACTTATGTAACGACGGGGATCAATTCGCTATTTCATTTTTGGCTGAAATCTAAACTTCATTCTTGAAATAAGTATTAATGTATCTAGGTAATATTTACTTTTGAAACGATGTTTCTATGTCCCATTGCTTGAAAAAAAATCCTTGTGTAAATCTCTTTTTAAGATTTACTTAATTACAAAAATTAATTAGACATTCAGTTTAGAAAACCTCAGTTTTTACGCGTTAACTACTAAAAATCGAATTTTAAATATAATACAATTTTGAATGTCGAAGTGATTTGTCATAGGTGCAGTTCTTCAACTTGTGTTACAAGAGATAATTCAAGGACTTCTTGCAAAAAGTAATCTGCGTAGTTATGTTGTTTTTCAAAGCGAAAGAATAGAAGAATACAATCTGTATGCACAAAATTTAATGTCAAAAAGCGTCATGGCTTGTACAGCCATCTTGAGTAGGTGGGACAAAGCTAAAAAAAAAAAGAAAAGAATGCTTAAATGTAATCCTTCAAATTTCAAAAATATGATTTTCATATCCGGCAAAACAAAGGTATTTTTGCCTATCTTTTATATTGTATAAGAAAAAGTGAATCAATCAGCAATTTTTATAGAAGAAGAAGAATTTCAAAGTAGATACACTGATGTCTAGTTTCTCTAGTGTTTGATTCATACCAGCACTGCCATTGGCAATGAAATATTGTAAATATTGCTCATGTGAATAACCTCTTGATTTTACTTATAGAAAATGCTACATATCTTCAAAATAAAGTCTATTGACTTATGAAAAATGTAGTTCAAAATAAAAGATATAATAGAAATACTATGAAAAAAGTAAAGATTCAGGGGGGGGGGGTTTACGTGAAAAGAACTTTCCACGGAGTAATTTTCCGCAGGGGAAGGAATTTTCATGGAGGGGGAGCCGGATTTCCCGGTATTATTTAAAAATGAACAGATATTAAATTAAAACAAAAATTCAACTGAAACTAAGGAGCGACATCAAAACTTAAAACGAACAGAAATTATTACGTATATGAAAGGGGCTACCCCCTCCTCAAGACCTTGCTCTTTACGCTAAAGTTATCACTTTTTGCCCCAATTATTAAGAACGATTCCTGAAACAGAATTCCCCTTTAATTAGAATAATAAGCTTTTTTAAGCTTTTTTAAATTTTATAAAAAAGTTTTGATGTTGCTCCTTATTTTTGAGAAACTTGTCTTGTTTGTTTTATTTAATTACTTACAGATAGTATTTGTTAATTGGAACATACGGAACAAGATTTTAAAGAAAAGTAAAGAGCTCCATTAAAATAAAAATGAACAGAAATAAAATTAAATAATCTTCAAAGTAAAAAACTATGGAGTATAATAGAAAAAAATATATGATTTTTGTTCCATGAAAAATACTATGTCAGTAAAATGCGAACAGAAATTGATTAAAAAAAACTTTTTCCACGAACAAGTTTGTCAAAGGAAAGTAAAGAGATCCATTAAGCCAAAACTGAGTAGAAATAAATTCAAATTCCGGGGGAGGTGTATTTTCCGGGGGGTAAACGCATAGAACCGACAATAAAATAGAAAAAGCTGTTGTAATTGTTTAGTCGACAGAACGAATGTTTCAGTCTTGATAGTTTTTTTTTTTTTTTTTTAATAAATCTGTTTATTGTATAAATAATTTTGAAATTGCTTATCTAAAAACAAATAACTAAACAATTTATTAAAATGAAACAAATTTTTTATATTTGATTTAACTTGTGATGTGTAATTAAATTTGTATAGTCAACACTATGAAGTTTATAAGAGTATTTTAATACTATTGAAAGATGCCTAACTGTCCGCGTTGTAATAAACCTGTGTATTTTACTGAAAGGAAAGTATCGCTTAATAAAGAATGGCATAGGCAATGTTTGAGGTGTGAGAAAAGCAATGAAGTGCTAACTCCGGGAAATCATGCTCAAACAGACGGAAAACCTTATTGCCATGTTCCATGCTATTCTTCACTCTTTGGACGGGGAGGACTTGGTTGAGGTGGGGCAGAAAGCCATAAGTATCAAATGTAGATTTGAAGTATGTATTGCTTAGATCCCAGAATGACTTTTATATAGGGCGAGAATTTTTCGGCCAAAATGGGGCAGAAAGAGCACAGAACGCTGATTCTACAAATATATTTATTGCCAAGAGCTGAAACGTCTTCTATTCCGGACGACCAGGTTTTTTTCAAAATTGGAAAGAAAGTCGTTAGAACTGAGCAATGACTTGAAACACACTCTCAGTATCTAGTTTCTTGAATACCTTTGATGACATGAAATCCAAGCTGTGCGTCATTTGTTTTCAAAAGGGTTCTTTGATTTTTTATTACTATGAGCAATAGCTCAGCCTAGCTATGAACTATTTTAAGGGAATCATCTTAATATAAAAGAAGTTTTAAAAATATTTTTCGGGTAAGTAGTATAATCAGGGGCATAAAAGCGTCAATTCTACTCCTGACAATTTTTCACTATGTAGTACATAGTCAAAAATTGCATTCGGTCTTAACCGTACCCTTTTTGGTTAATATGGACATTGGCTGGTCCTTTATTTAGCTGTAGCTACTGCTGCAACCACGAAAAAAAAATGAGGACCGAAGCTTTTGGAGGATACACTTTGATAGATCTATCTCACGTCATTAGCTGTAATTTTTCATTCCATCAATTTGCTTTAAATTCCAGCGTATTTAATTGCAACTTTTTTTTATTTTAATCTTAGATGGTGGATCATCAGCTTCCATGTTGTTAGTGACTCAGTATATCTTGAAATGGAAAGATATTTGCAATTTAGAGGATAACAAAATGTCCTTTTCCGTAAACTTTTTCTTCCTTCATACGACAGTCTCACAATGTCATATTAACAGATGATTTGAACTGCTTGAATTTATGATTGTACTGAAAGAACCATAACCGTTTTATTTGTTTCAGATTTTTCAGGCTTTAAAACTGGTGAAAAAAATACCTTTAATCGCTGTTTTTTTTACGGAAATTAAAATTCAGCTCAAATTAACTATTTTAAGGTTAACTATCTATCAAATTGACTATCTAAGAAGCCTTGAGTTTAAAGTATATTCTTGAACTCTTGCAACCAAACCCATCGTGTAGATATTTCATTTTATTGCTCACTGTTCAACTTTGGTGAAAAAAAAGGATTAAAAATAAAATAGGTCAAAGCAATTCAAAAGCAGTAAAGTTGATAAGAGAATAACTTATTTAAGGTAAGAAAAAGTTTTTTTCTTTCTTAGCCGAAATCGGGCCAATTTTGCGAAACTATGAAAAGGCAAAAATAACCAACTTCGTATTTTACCATAGGAAATTCACTTAGATTTCGGGAAAAAAAGACAGAAATAAGATTAGAATATTGTTCCAAACTCAACCGAATCTTCAACTTTTTTTTTTTAATTTGTGGTATGAATTTATATTTTGATTCAACTTAAATAACTGAGAAAAATCATTGCGAGACTTCCTTCGCAGAATTTACAATTTGTACCAACGAATTTTGGACCTATATTGCCGGATCTTGAAGTTGGTATCGAAATCGGATAAAATTTGGATTTTCTGAGATTTTGTGGTAGCCACTCTTTTTTTCTCAGATTCAGTGTAGCTGCGGACTATTGGTCCGAATTTCAAGAAGCTTGAATTACGATCCCCCCCCCCCCAGTCAGATATAGAAAGCGTTGCATTTAATCGCATTGCAGCTTCATTTGTTCAAATTTTGTCCTAGTTGACGCCTTCAAACTGGGTTTATTTTTTATACGAGGTATTTGGAAGAAGTAGTTGTCTCTTGCTTTTCTTCCTCTTCCCCTGTACGAACTGAGTCCAAACTTCTTCTGTGTTCTGCTGCAACAAAAGCCTCTTCACTATTGTAACACGCACTGTGTTGAAAGGTATGATACTGTGTTGACATTGTTATATTGAAGACAACAACAGGTATCGCGAAAGCACAAACACAGAGGGAAGTGAAAGCTACCATTTTTTTTAAAGGGCTTCAACAGACTTGTCTTTTTATTCGGATTTGAACGGTATGTCATTTAAGATCTTTCGAGTAGGTTTGAAACTCCTTGATGAGAAAAATCAGCTTATCTGGCAGCGCACTGCTGTTCCCCTAAAAATCAGCTATATGCCACCGACAAGGGAATTGCTGTGTGTCTCATCTAATAAAAATACGTCATCTACATTTGTAAGCTTTCAAATTCGGTTTCTATTAGTCAAATCTTTGTTATAATTTTGTTTTGAAAGAACAAGAATAAAAGTTTCGCAAGATTTCTTATATTTTAAAATTGTTAAAAACATAGTCCAAACTGTATATTTCCCATACATTTTTTTTTCATTTATTGATTTTGTTGATGCTCTACCTTTGCTCTTAAATCTACTATATTTGAACAAAAGTTAAGTTTTAAAGATTTGAAGTTTTCAACATAAATTAGCTAGGATAAAAGTGTCTTTTTTATTCTCTTTCATAACTCAACAATCGGGAGTAAATAACATTTTATCCCTCAAATCGCTTAAGGGTATATATTAAATAAGGAACCCACTGGATCAGGGAGCAGAGTCACTCAAATGTGACATCATCCGCAATTGTGCATCATCTTGCATGCGAAGACGCTGTCTTTGGTCAAAAAAGGATTTAAATTTTAACACTATGTAATTGCCAAAGCACGTAGATATAGAAATTACCTTCTAAACAGTCTCTTAGACAGCTCTCTATGATGTTCCAGTGTCCAGTTAACAGTAGAGGGAAAAAAAAGAAAAATTTGGCAAACAACGAGCTCTAGCCCATAGTAACTGAAACATTAAAATAATCTTTAGAAAAGTTGCTTATCTGGGGTATGGTGCCATATTTGACCGACTACTGTGTCTAATTCTCTGGAGTTCATCTTTTACTATTTCAAGTAAGAAAATTTCATAGGCTTTTTCCAGTGTGTAAATATAATAAGAGCCAAGTAAACTCTCTCATCATCTTTAAAATGGCATAAAAAACATAATTTAACATAAAAATTAAACCGTTTGTTGAATAGTGAACCATTCCAGTAATGTGCAGGATAGCCAGATAATCGCAACTTTCCCCCTTTTTTTTATGTGAATAGGGTAAATAGAACTGTTACCAACTAGTATAAATGATTTCAGACATTCAGTCACGTGCCTCTGCTTCTTCTGGTAAATCAAATGAACAAATGTTGCGGAAACTTAATACTTTCAGCGAAACGGATGGTCTTGGAAGTACTATAGACGGATAATGATGTAGGGTGCAAAATTAAATATAAAAAAATAATTATAGTTGTGCTTTTGTAACGACGGGGATCAATTCATCATTTAATTTTGGGCTAAAATTTAAACTCTATTCTTGAATTAAGTATTAACGCATCTAGGCAATATTTTACTTTTGAAATGATATTTGCGTGTCACGCTGCTTGGCAAAAGAACCCTTTTTTAAACCCCTTTTTAATTTATTCAACTCAAAAAATAAAGGATAGATTTAGTTTAGGGAACGTCAGTTTTACCACTTTGACTGCTAAAGGAAAAATTTGAAATGTAATACAGTTATGAATTAAACCCTTTTTGAATAGTGAACCATTCCAGTAATGTGCAGGATATTTTGGGCAACAAAGACTTCTTGCAAAAAAGTAATCGGGGTAGTTTTTTGTTTTCCAAAAGGAATACAATGGACAAAAATAATGTCAAAAAGCTTCATGGCTTATAAGCTACAGCCATCTTGAGTAGGTGAGACAAAGCTGAAAAAAACAAAGAATCCATAAATGCACTCCTTTAAATTACAAAAATAATTCTTTCATGATCCGGCAAAAAAGGGTATAAATTTTCGTGTCTTTTAAATTATATAATCAAAACTTAAATCAATTAGGAATTTTAATATAAGAAGAAGAATTCCTATGTAGATACATTGATGTCTAGTTTCTCTAGTATTTGAGTTATACCAGTACTGGTATTGGCAATGAAATATAAAAATATTTTTCATATGAAAAACCACGGGGGTTGTGCGACATACCTTTAAAAATAATGTTTAATGACTTAAGAAAAATATAATTCAAAATAAAAGATATAATAGAAATACTATGGAAAGAGTAAAGAATCAACCAAGTGAATAACGCCATTCGTCGCTAAAATGTCAGCCTCTATTATTGTAGAATTAGTATTGATCCTCAACTTATCTGTGCCTGAAAAAAAACAAAGACAGATTAATTCTTAATAAAAACTGACTTATTATTTTCTCCGTTAAAAGAATTAGCAAGTGTTTTAGCTCACTTTAGTTTACTTCACGTCTTTTTTCCTTTATGATTCTTCAAAAAAAAAAAAACTGTAGGTCAGACAGAAGGGGTTTCAATTATCGCTTATACAAAAAGTAAATATAAAATATGTAAGATTATGCTAGCAAAACTTCCAAAAATGGGCTTGCTCAGGAAAAACTAGATTTTTTTTGGCGTCTCTCTCTCCCTTCCTTTTTTTATCTCTCGAATGTATAATGATTTCATAAAGCCTTAAAAATGGTATTTTTGTTGGAGTTTTTTATCATGGGCTCTGTCTTTTTTCGTCTTTGGAATCCTTGAAAGAGATTGCGGAAGTTACCAGCATTAAGAAACAAGACATTTGAATGATTTTATTTTTGCTCAAGTGATGAAAAAAAACTTCAGAAAACAACGAATAAAAAATTTTGTTTCTACGAGTGAATAGTCAAGTCTCAAAATGAATAAAAAAAATTGCTCGTGTTAGCAAACTATAGGTATTACAGCCTGTATCCACGAATGAGCCTGCAAAATGAGTACCTTTTTGGGAATTAAGTAAAAAAAAGAAATTTTTTAAACTGAAAATAAAGAGCAACATTAAAACTTAAAACGAACAGAAATTATTACGTATATGATGGGGCTGCCCCCTCCTCGACACCTTGGTCTTTACGCAAAAGTGTTTTAGTATTTTTAAAAAAAGCTTCTTGTTGTTCTAATTAAACGAACCTTGTGTTTCAGGAGTCATTCTTAAAGAATTGGGACAAGATTTAAACTTTAGCGTAAAGAGCGAGGTGTTGAGGAGGGAGAACCCCCCCCCCCACATACGTAAAGCTGAGTCGCCAAAGAGAAAGCAGGACATAAGAAGAATTTTGTATAGGAATTATGGCAACTTCTTCCATCGCAAAATTTCCCCTGAAAAATTCACCCCCCGGAAACTTCCTTTCCCATGGAATATTCTCCCCGTGGAAAATATCTTCTTCAGGGAATTCAACCCCTCCCCCTCCACCCGAAAAATGTATGAATACTTCCCAATATCAGATACTATACGTAAACAATGGGCAAATTTTATAACATAAAGACCTTTCCCCAGGAGCTGTGGGGGGTCAAGTTATCTCTAAAGGCATAGTTTTTTTTACCTTTCAAGTATGTTGAACAAAATGACTATCTCAAAATTTTGATCGAACGATTTGAGAAAAAATGGGTGTGGTAGGGGGCCTAGTTGCCCTCCAATCTTTTCGGTCACTTAAAAAGGCACAAGAACTTTTAATTTCCGTTCGAACGAGCCCTGTCCCGATATTCTGGGACCACTGGGTCGATACGATCACCCTGGAAAAAAAAATAAACAAACACTCATCCGTGATCTTTCTTCTGGCAAAAAATACAAAATTCCACATTTTTGTAGATAGGAACTGGAAATCTCTGCAGTAGGGTTCTCTGATATGCTGAATCTGATGGTGTTATTTTCATTAAGATTCTGAAGCTTTTAGGGGGTGTTTTTACTTTTTTTTCAAAAATCAGGCAAATTTTCTCAGGCTCGTAGCTTTTGATGGATAAAACTAAGCTTAAGAAAACTTATATATTTTGAATCAGCATAATAAGGCAATTCTTTTAGTATATCTGTTGGTACTAAAACTCTATTTTTTAAAGTTTCGCTTACTACTGAGCCGGGTCACTCCTTACTTACAGTTTGTTACGACGAACTGTTTGAAAGTACCTAATAAACGAATTATCTATAATTTTTAATTGTAAGTTATTGGTAGCTTCAAAGATACACATACCTTCTAAGTCATCTAAGATTGTAACTTCAACATTTTTGGAAGGTGATAGTGTTTCTAAGTGTTGCTCATTTTCAAGACTTCGAACGAAATGGATTCCATGAACAATGTGTGAATAAATCAAATCTGAAAACAATATCCGTTGATCCAACATATATCAACACTCTAACATCTTACAGCCAATAACTCAGCCTAAATTGATATTTGCCACTTTCTACAGTAGCAAAATCGGTTGTGCTTATACTCAATAAATTCATAATTCGAAGGTGCACATGAATAATGTTAATGAAAGAATCGCAATGCATATTAGTTCTAGGGGTTAAAGTTAATTAAAAGACTGTTTTTGCTGTCAAAATCCTTGCTGGTGACTAAAAAGACGTTATGGGAAAAGGCAGGTAATAGAGTTACTAAGATTGGTAGAACCGCTTTGAAATATACCAAAGAATGGTTACAAGAGTATGTATCATAGGCAGCACAATAGTGCTGCCTAAGTAAAGAATGATGTTGGCAGAATGTATTATTATTTTTTTTCTTGGTTTTAGACCAGGGCACTTCGTATCGAAGAAGTTGTCGTAGAAACTTCGAAAAGGGCTCATTCAATTGGAAATTGGAGTGGCTTGGGCCCTTTTTAATAGTCGAAAGTGATTGGAAGGCAAATAACACCCCTTCGACGCCCACCATTTCCCGAAACACATCCAATAAAAATTTTGAGATAGCCATTTTGTTCAGCGTAGTTGATTTCCAGATAGAGAATATGTTTTTGAGTAGGTCACTCCCCCACAACCCTCAGGGCAAGGGTTCTAAGTTATGCCCTGGGGGCATATAAGAACGATGTTGGCACAATGTATTATTTATTATTTTTTTTCCTTTAGACCAGGGCACTTCGTATCGAAGAAGTTGTCGTAGAAACTTCGAAAAGGCTCATTCAGTTGGAAATCGGAGTGGCTTGTGCCTTTTTTAATAGTCGAAAGTAAATGGAAGGCAACTAACACCCCTTCCACGCCCACCATTTCCCGAAACACATCCAATCAAAATTTTGAGACAGCCATTTTGTTCTGCGTAGTTGAGTTCCAGATAGCAATTATGTTTTTGAGGAGGACACTTCCCCACAGCCCTCAGGGCAAGGGTTGTAAGTTATTCCCTGGGGGTATATAAGGTTTTTATAGAAAGTGTTGTCGTAGAAACTTCAAAAAAGGTTCATTCGATTCAAAATTCAAAGAGCTAGTGCCCTTTTAATAGTCGAAAGTGATTGTAGGGCAGCTAAACCCCCTCTCACGCCCACCTTTTCCCCAAACACATCCAATAAAAATTTTAAGATAGCTATTTTGTTCAACGTAGATGAAAGTTCTTGAGATTAGGTCTTTGAAGATGACACCCCCCCCCCAAAGCCCTCAGGGCAAGGGTTTTTATAGAATGCGTTGTCGTAGAAACTTCAAAAAGGGCTCATTCCATTGGAAATTGAAATGGCTAGCGCCCTTTTTAATAGTCGAAAGTGAATGGAAGGCAACTAACACCCCTTCCACGCCCACCATTTCCCCAAACTCATCCAATCAAAATTTTGAGATAGCCTTTTTGTTCCACGCAGTTTAAAGTTCAGGAAATTATACCTTTGAGCAGGACACTCCCCCCACAGTCTTCAGGGCGAGGGTTATAAGTTATGCCCTGGGGGCACATAAGTTTTTATTGAAATCTTTGTCGTAGAAACTTGAAAAAGTGCTCATTCGATTGGAAATTCAAAGGGTTAGTGCCCTTTTTAATAGTCGAAAGTGATTTGAGGGCAACTAACCCCCCTCTCACGCCCACCTTTTCTCCAAACACATCCAATCAAAATTTTTATATAACCATTTTGTTCGACGTAGTTGATTTCCAGATAGAAACATTGTTTTTGAGGAGGAAACTCCCCCACAGCCCTCAGGGCAAGGGTTGTAAGTTATGCCCTGGGGTCATATAAGGTTTTTAAAGAAAATGTTGTCGTTGAAACTTAAAAAAAGGCTCATTCGATTGCAAATTCAAAGAGCTAGTGCCCTTTTTAATAGTCAAAATTGATTGAAGAGCAACTATCCCCCTCTCACGCCCACCATTTCACCAAACCCATCCAATCAAAATTTTGAGATAGCCATTTTATTCAATGTAGTTGAAATTTCTGGAAATTTGGTCTCTGAGGATGACCACCCCCCCTCCTCAGCCCTCAGGGCCAGGGTTGTAAGTTATGCCTTTGGGGCATATAAGGTATTTATAGAAGGCGTTGTCGTAGAAACTTCAAAAAGGGTTCATTCGATTGGAAATTGAAATGGTTAGTGCCCTTTTTAGTCGAAAGTAATTGGAAGGCAACTAACATTCCTTCCACGCCCACCATTTCCCCAGAAACATTCAATCAAAATTTTAAGACAGCCATTTTGTTCCATGCAGTTTAAAGTTCAGGAAGTTATACCTTTGATTAGAACACTCCCCCCACAGTCTTCAGGGCAAGGGCTATAAGTTATGCCCAGGGGGCATATAAGTTCTTACTGAAATCTTTGTCATAGAAACTTGAAAAAGGGCTCATTCAATTGGAAATTCAAAGGGCTAGTGTAATAGTTTTAAAAGTGATTTGAGGGCAACTAACCCCCTCTCACGCCCATCTTTTCCCCAAACATATCCAACCAAAATTTTTAGATAGCCATTTTATTCAACGTAGTTGAAAGTTTTGGAAATTAGGTCTTTGAGGATGACAACCCCTCCAACCCCACAGCCCTCAGGGCAAGGGTAGTAAATTACACCCTGGGGGCATATAAGGTTTTTATAGAAAGCGATGTTGTAGAAACATCAAAAAGGGCTTATTCAATTGGAAATTGACAGGGCTAGTGCCCTTTTAATAGTCGAAAGGGATTGAAGGGCAACTAACCCCCCTCTCACGCCAACTAATTCCCCAAACACATCTAGTCAAAATTTCGAGACATCCGTTTTGTTCAACGTGGTCGGAAGCTTTTGGAAATTAGGTCTTTTAGGATGATAACCCAATCAGAGCCATCAGTACAAGGGTTGTAAGTTATGCCCTGGGGGCATATAAGGTTTATATAGAAAGTTGTAGTAGAAACTTCAAAAAGAGCTCATTTGATTGGAAATTGAAATTGCCCTTTTTAATAGTCGAAAGTGAGTGGAGAGCTATTAACCCCCTCTCACGCCCACCATTTCCCCAATCACATTCAATCAAAGTTTAGAGATAGCCATTTTGTTCAACGTAGTTGAAATTTCTGGAAATTATGTATTTAAGGATGACAAACCCCCCCAAAGCCCCCAGGGCAAATTTTGTAAGTTATGCCCTGGAGGCATATACATTTTTTGTAGATAGAGTTGTCGTAAAAACTTCAAAAGGGGCTCATTCAATTGGAAATTGAGAGGGCTAGTGCCCCTTTGAATAGTTTAAAGTGATTGGAGGGTAACTAACCCTCCTCTCACGCTCACCATTCCCCCAAACACATCCAATCAAAATTTTCAGATAGCCATTTTGTTCAACGTTGCAGAAAGTTCATGAAATTAGGTCTTTGAGGATGACAACCCCCCCCCCCAGCCCTCAGGGCAAGAGTTGTAAGTTATACCCTGGGGGCATATAAGGTTTTTATTGAAAGTGTTGTCGTAGAAAATTCAAAAGGGGTCATTTGATTGGAAATTGAAAGGGCTAGTGCCTTTTTTATTAGTTTAAAGTGATTGGAGAGCGATTAACGCCCCTCTCACGCCCACTATTTTCCTAGACACATCCAATCAAAATTTTTAGATAGCCATTTTGTTTAACATAGTTGAAAGGTCTGGAAATTAGGTCTTAGAGGATGACAACCACACTCACAGCCCTTAGGGTAAGGGTTGCAATTTATGCCCTGGGGGCATATAAGGTGTTTATAGAAAGCGTTGTCGTAGAAACTTTTAAAAGGGCTCATTCGATTGAAAATCGAAAGGCTTAGTGCCCTTTTTAATAGTTGAAACTGATTGGAAGGATTGACATTTTTATAGTAAAGATCGATGTGTGTATAATGTATTATTTTTTTGCTGTTGTTGTTGTTTAGACCAGGGCACTTCGTATCGAAGGCGTTGTCGCAGGAACTTCGAAAAGGGCTCATTCGATTGAAAATAGAAAGGGCTGATGCTCTTTTTCATAGTCGAAAGTGGTTGGAGGGAAACTAATCTCCCTCCCACGCCCACCTTCCCTTTTTCCTTTATGTTTAAAAACTAAATTTTGCCAATTGCCAATAAATGCTGCCAAAAGACTAAGTGTTAATGCTAATTCCCAATAAGGCATCTCAGCAGTATCCCAAGAACGACTGAGGTTATTGTGTTCAAACTTTCGGGGCTACTTCGGCTCTTAAAATTTAACTAAATCAAAATAGCGTAAGTGTATCCAAGCTATCAAAGAAAGTAAGTAGATTTTTTTGCGAACGGTATCAACTTTGCCGTTTCAGATTATCCAGAGGAGGTATGCAACGAAATTAAACACTATTATTTGTGTCCACGTTTTTCAAAGTGTTTATGTTGTTAAAAAATGCAGAAAATTTTTTTCCAGCATACAAATAACTTGCCAAATTATGAAGTCTTAAAAAAACGAAAAGATTTAAAGAATTATTTTCTTTTTCCCTGAAAAGACTATGTCAATATAAAACGAACAGAAATTAATTAAAAAAAAACTTTTTCCACAAAATAAGTTTTTCAAAGAAAAGTAAAGAACTCCATTAAACAAAAAATGAGCGTTCCCAAGGCCAGAACATAATAATCCCAAGGCCAGAACTATGCCTTCCCAAGGCCAGAACAAAATTTGCACTTTACTAAACAAAATACAAATGAATGTGCATTGTCAGTTTAATATACATATACTGATATATAGTAATCAAAATGTTAATATTATTTGATTTATTAAAGTTATAAAAGTAAAAACACTTATATTTTTTCAGTAAAGTGCAAATTTTGTTCTGGTCTTGAGAATGCACAGGGGTTTTGCGCCCAACTTATGTTAATTTCTGCTCGTTTTGAGTTTGACTCGGTTATTTATTGTAATTTCTGTTCGTTTTGGGTTTCATTTATTTATCGATGCTGATATGTGGTAGTTTCACGCTTGGTAGATTATATGGTTTTATTTTTGCTCATTTTTTGTTTAATGGAGTTCTTTACTTGTCTTTAAAAAACTTATTTTGTGGAAAAAGTTTTTTTTATTAATGTCTTAAAAACAGAGATGTTAAGTCCTGCTTTTCAGTGTACTTCTTACTGTCTTCGAAATTGAAAAATCAAGGAAATATTGACTGGAGTTATCCTATCACTCTTCTTTTAATTTTCGTCCTTCTGCAAGACAGATAAAAAAAAAGGTAAAGTATACGGCATTGGACTTTATAGTCCCTACCGGTGTTGCTGATCTCCGTTTCATGGCCCTTCGGCCATGAAGTCCAATTGAAGGTTTAGGGCCAGCCATCCTGTTCTTTCTCATACCTTTCCTAGCACCTTCTTCAGATTTCTCCAGGTACCCATTTAGAGCTTGGTCGACTCTGGCTGAGCTTACAGAGTCACGCCACTGAGCCCCGTTCCAAGTGAAATGACCAGCCCATGTCCTTACGGAAAAAGGATTTCAGCTTCAGCGTGCCAAACACTCGGCTAGGACGACAGGCTCTTCAGTTTAATTTCTATATTTGAATGTCTCATATTCAGTTGAATATAATTTGAGTCATTTAAAATGCTTATGTTTTCAAAAAAAATCTGAAAAAATGTTGTTTCTTTATCTTGTAGACTGTGAATATTTTATATTCTTTTCTTTCGTACTACTGTTTTCCTTTTTGTCAGGTTGATTTATTGCACCTACTAGCTGCTCTATTCTGCTTCGGCACTTGCGCAGTTCTGTTTTGTCCCGCTATATCTCTATAATTTTTAAATAGGTGCTATTTGACCTCTTTCATTCAAAAAACAAATAGACACCAGCTCTAGATTCCAGTCAATTGGTTCAAAACGGAAATTTTATCTCACAGTCTTTAAAAAGGTGAGTCTCACTGGTTTTGGATCCTTTGAGAATTTTCAGAGGCACGTTTACTACGTAAGAGGTATCTGAAAGTAGTGGGGATTGGGATAAAATATTTCATAACTTATATCGTGTAGGCTCTTTGAATTTGAAATGACCAAAAGCTACGTTCAGCACCAAAGGTTTCTCTTTTGTCCCTTGCGAAAATTAGCTATTACTTCAGAAGGGTTTTTATCCTAATTACTAACTTACGGGGGTTGTGTTTGCCTCTTAGGAGGTATGTTAGATTTGTGTTCGCTTGACAGAATTCTTTCCAGGCGTAATTTTATGTTTTTGGACTCGATGACATCGAAACATTCATGTGTATTTATTTATTAACTATAAAAAAAAAACAGTTTAACCTATGGTCAGCTTTTGTGTTCGTTTAAGGCTGTATCTACAGCGAATGCTACAAATAAGGAAATTTTTCCAAAACACATCCCGAGGGACCTCTATCATTCAAAAAACAAATAGACACCAGCTCTAGATTCCAGCCAAAACACATTCCGATTATTGAAGTGTTGAGTTATCCAAAATAAGTAACAATCTAAACCAGCTACAAGGTTTGGGCAGTTTTTGTTCGAAGTTACTCTTATGTAATAACTATAATGGTACAATTTTTGCTTTATATCTAAAAAAAAGTGCAATTGAGGCCTCTCGGGACCTCTCATGGTTTACTTATCAGTGCAGAAGAGCTGCTAGCAGTATAAGGAGTATCTAAATCGAATCAGTTGAAATGTATACGATATAACTACCATTTGTGACGGTTTGTATGAACCATTTGTATGACGATTTGAACTTGACTGCTAAATGTTTGTAAATTAAAAGTCCGTATGTTCAAGAACTGTATATATTGGTTATCTTGAATTAGTTTTGGTGTTTCTACAAAGCAACGGATAATTGTCTATGCAGCTTTCAAGAATTATGGATCATGAAGGTCTATTAATGTTCTCGTCTCCATTCCTTTTCGCTCTCAATCGACCTGAAATATTCGTAAGAGATAGATAAAGAAAGCCCCTTGGCTTTATAAAACACTATAACTTTGGATCAGACTCTGGTGATCCTGGACCTTGAGTCTGGGTAAGGTATTCAGGACTTCACTTTGAATTTTTTTTTCAAGCTATTTTGTATATTTACTTCTTAAGTTATTCAGTGACTCCAGCTTTAAAAGTAATGGGAAATGGAAGATAGGAACACAAAATCACCATTTAGTACTAGTTGAGAGAAAGAAACTTCAAAAGACTTTACTGGTATCTATTAGATTGTAGTGAATCATGCTTGAAAGTTTTATCAACATTTGGAAAGTGGAGCGTGGCTTCTCGAGGACTTTGTGTAAATTTACCTTGTATAAATGGCATCACTTTTGAGGCATTAGTTACCCTGCTAAAAAGATATTCAACCATTGCTGTCTTGCTCGGCAGAAAAATTGTAGAAAAATCTTCACTTGTGTTCTTCTGCATTGTAGTGTTTAGGATCTTCTTAAATAGATTGTAAAATTCTGAAATAGAAGTGTACATTTAGTCAACATGCTCGTAGGTTATACGAAAGGATATACGTAGGATATACGAAAGTATTGAAAGGTTTATTGCAGAAATATACTACATTCTAAATAGACTAAAATATACATAATGTAAAAATTGTGGGAGCTAATGACCCCTCCCCCAAACCTCGTATTTTCCCGAAATACATGTGGTAGAAATTTTGAAATGGCCATTTGTCGTCACAGAAAATTCAAAAAGAGCTCATTTGATTGGAAATTGAAAGGGCTAGTGCTATTTCTAATAGTCGAACGTGATTAGAGGGTAACTACCCCCCTCCCATGAGTAGTTACCTTGTATACAGTTTCAGGGGTACATGAAAGGGTACAAGAAATGGGGCAAGATAATAGTGTATGCAATATAAAGGGTACATGAATTGCGCAAGGAAAGCCCATGCCTGAGACATTAGACTTACATGTGAATATTTTAAAAGTCGGCACACTATAATGGATGTTATGAAACTAAAGTCAAGGTTTTTTAAACTTGGCAAGGTATAATGTAGTTAAACATGTTTTGAGAGTATGGTCGTAATAATATAATTTAAAGCAAACAGGTTTTTTTTCTGTTATTGTTGTCAATTGCACAATGAATGTACGTCATGAGTTCACGTGCACATTCTTAAAAAACTGGTTATAAAGTAGTCAAACATGTTTTGGGGGCATGCACAAAATTATGTAACTCAACCATAGTGGTTTTTCGAGGTAACATCCGTTTTTTTTTCGTCCTTGAAATATCGTATAAAATGGTCATGCATTAGAATTTAATTTTCATTATGTTTTAACATATCGAGCATAGTACACTGGATTTTATTAACTCTGAAACAATGGATATTTCTATTTTCAATGTGAGTATAGTTTACTGAATTTATTTCCAGATAAATGGTATTTTACCAGTAAATTCAAATTTCAGGGGGACTTAGCCCCCCTCCCCTCCAACAATACAAAACCTTAAAATATGATGAGTATATTCGATAGAAAACGCTAAGTATGCTTTTTTCTATTATGAAAAACAAAAACCCCCTCCCCCATTGTTTTGTTAGGAGCATAATTCTGTACTTTTACATATCTCGTTCAAAATGTGGCTTTTCCCAATTGTGTGTGTGTTTAAGATATTCCGTCTTTTTCCGGTCTACCTAAAGACATCTGTGCCTTATCTTGTTAGCGAGAGTGACAATTTCCAAAGAACCTTTTATATGTTCATTATCTAGAATTATTATTATTACCACATGCCAAAGCATAGTGCCAATAACTTCCTTGAGAAAATAGATTCTTGTTGAGGTCAATTAGGCGAGAATGAAGCCTTTGATATGTGATATGTGAGTGATGTTTGAACAATGTAATCAATTTAAAACAGGGTCTAGCGTTACCGTACACTAAACTCGGAATTGACTTTATAATGCAAATTATTTTATGGCAAGATGTTTTTTGAAATCTCCCATCCCCCCAAACTCAAAATTTTCCAAAATTTTACTTTAGAATCCTTTTTTTAAATATTTCTAATGTGCTAATAGATATAGACTCCTACAAACATCAGAAACAGCTTTATAGGCCAAATTATATTATGGGGAGATGTTTTTGAAATCCCCCTTCCCCCCAAACTCAAAATTTTACTTTAGAAGCCTTTTAAAATATTTTTAAAGTGCTACTAGATATAGAGTGCTAGAAATATCAGAATTAAATTTATAGGCCAAATTATATTATGGCAAGATGTTTTTGAAATCTTCCATCCCCCTAAACTCAAAATTTTCCAAAATTTTACTTTAGAACCCTTTTTTAAAATATTTCTAAAGTGCTAATAGATAAAGACTCCTACAAATATCAGAATCGGCTTTATAGGTCAAATTATTTTATGGCAAGATGTTTTTAAAATCCCTCTTCCCCCCAAACTCAAAATTTTACTTTAGAAGCCTTTTAAAATATTTCTAAAGTGCTAATAGATATAGAGCGCTAGACATATCAGAATCGGCTTTATAGGCCAAATTATTTTATGGCAAGATGTTTTTTGAAATCTCCCATCCCCCCAAACTCAAAATTTTCCAAAATTTTACTTTAGAACCCTTTTTTTTAAATATTTCTAAAGTGATAATAGATCTATACTACTAAAAATATCAGAGTCGGCTTTATATGCCAAACTAGTTTATGGCAAGATGTTTTTGAAATCCCCCGTCCCCCCAAACTCAAAATTTTACTTTAGAAGCCTTTTAAAATATCTCTAAAGTGCTAATAGATATAGAGTGCTAGAAATATCAGAATTGACTTTATAGGCCAAGCTATTTTATGGCAAGATGTTTTTGACATCTCCCTTCCACCCAAACTCAAAATTTTATTTTAGAAGCCTTTTTAAATATTTCTAAAGTGCTAATAGATACAGAGTGCTAGAAATATCAGAATTGACTTTATAGGGCAAATTATATTATGGGGAGATGTTTTAGAAATCCCCCTCCCCCCCCAAACTCAAAATTTTACTTTAGAAGCCTTTTAAAATATTTCTAAAGTGCTAATAGATATAGAGTGCTAGAAATATCAGAATTGACTTTATAGGCCAAATTATATTATGGCAAGATGTTTTTGAAATCCCCTTCCCCCCAAACTCAAAATTTTATTTTAGAAGCCTTTTTAATTATTTCTAAAGTGCTAATAGATATAGAGTGCTAGAAACATCAGAATTGACTTTATAGGTCAAATTATATTACGGGGTGATGTTTTTGAAATCCCCCCTCCCTCCAAACTCAATAATTCACAAACTTTTGCTTTGAAAGCTATTCTTGTAAAATATTCATAAAGTGCTAATAGTTATAGCACTACACAGATCACATTAAATTTAAGAGGAGATTTTATCTGTAAATGGGAGGTTATTTTCCGGATTAAATTTTTCTTACTTTTAAAGGAGGAGGATGATTCCTACAATCACTCCCCTCCCCCCCCCGAAAAGAGACCAAGATGGGGTGATACCACATCGATGCAAGTTGCAAGACCATCCATCATCAGATAAGCTAGCTCTATTACAAGTTCTCTGGATCAGCCGGGACCCTCTCATGACAGTGTCAGCTCTATACAGACCACTATGCAACCTGGTAGAAAATTCAAGAGGGACTGGATGCTTTCTCATAACGTTACTGCTGCTGCTGCACAAGATTGTGAGGTCACCCTCTATCAAGCATTGTTGGGCCCTTCACGACCAATGCAAGGCGAGAATGATGTGGGCCCTACAGCTCTCGACATGCAAGCTGCAAATTTAAATGTGAGTTTTCAAATATTATTTCTCACTAAGAATTCTTTTTCCCGAGTCAATTTGAAGGAGTGTATGTGAGCGGTGCATGCGCCGCTTATTTTTCTGTCTGCCCAATAATTCATAGAGATAGTATAATGAGTATTGCAAAATAAATAAAGACGTAATTATTTTGATTATTTTGTTGTGAGTTTGTGTGTG